>NW_020955514.1:339475-437396 GCF_003031625.1 Empidonax traillii
TCCATTGGATTGGTACTTACAGTTTGACTGCCCAGAACACCTTGAGTCGGAGATTCCTCCCCTCAACTAACAAACGTTTTGGATAGATAATTAATTTCAGTATAACACGTGGTTCCTGTTTAAAAAAAAATCTGAAATAAGATAGTCCTACTGCTTTTTCACGTATATATAACTGTCCATTAAATGGCCACTTTAAAGCCTCCCCAGATTACCACTGTACTTCGTGCAGAGTATGTTTTTCAACTAGAAAACGTGCATATTCTTTTTGGATTGGATCCTGCTTTTCTTAATTGTGTAGAGAAGTTCCATTAGTTTAGCTGGAGCTGTTCAAAGTGAGTAAGAACAACAGAATCTGCCTCTGTATGTTTTGCAAGTTCCTCCAACTCTAAATGGGTTTGGCACTTACGCCATATGTGTATCCAGTTAAATTTGCCTTAAGCAGCAGGAGAGGAAAATCAGCTCTTTGACTTTGAAGTGGTGTATAAAAACCAGAACAGTGATCACAATTTTGGGCCTTTTCCCAACCTTAGCTAAAGGGACCACCTCAAACTAGAGAACGTGTTTTGGCTGGTTTCACTGACGGTAACATGTCTGTGGTGGTGCTGCCTGATTTTGGAATTTGCATTGAAGTGATCTGAGAAACGAAGGGAAAGTGGAATCTGGCTCAAAACTTTACTGTGCCCAAACCCTCACCACAGAGAGTGGAGTGGTAATCTGGAAAGGCTTTTAAGTGGCTGCTTAATGTCAGGTTGCCTCTTTAGGTAAGTTTTCACTATGTTTAAAATAAATTATAGTGGTAGAACTGACCAAACAAGATATTTTAATGAACTAAAAGAAAGTCTGACAGCAGCTGATGTGAAGATCAGTTCTACCTGATGTGAGACTTATAAAAGTAGTGGTAATAAACTGTTACTCTTTTGTACTTTCACTTGGCCTGGGCTTTTTTGTAAGCATGCACAAAAAAATGTGATTTCTGGCTTTAAAACTCTTGAAACTCCATTGATCAACTGGTAGAAGGTTTTTAACCTTTTCAGGTCTGAATTCCTGTGCATGGGGTACTTCTCATGTCAAGTTTTTGAAAACACTCGTTGAAATGAAAGTATTTTCTGACTGTTGCATGATCTAGCTGCTCTGGGAGTGTCTGGTTTACTGCATCTGTCAGGACCATTCTGTAAAGTCCCTGTCCCGGCTCTGCTCTCATGTGCCCTATAGACTGCCAGGCCATGGAATTTGCAAAGTTAGTATGTGAGACAGATATTTTACTGAAATATATTCTTTGCTAAAAGGGCCTCACAACTGGGACAGAAGAGCAGACTTTCACATTCCTGTTGCCTCAGTGTATCAGATATGGAGAGGTGGGATAGTATGGAAAAGTGCAGAATTACTGTTTCCCATGGAAGAAAGTAAAATCCTAATCTAGTATAAAATAGCAGCTTTACTTATTTTCATGTGCAGGCTTGAGCCACGTCATTAATCATTTTTCTCAGTGTGGATAAGGGAAGGTGTTGACCTGGATAAATATTTCAGTTGTAAAGGGAAATGAAATAACATGTAAACGACTGTGCTCTTATTTTATAGTTTGCAGTGACATGTCAAGAGAAACCAGGGAGGCTTAGTTATGGCTTGCCTTGGTCAATCTCAGTCTAACTTGAGATTCTTTTCTGATGAAGATGAGAGTAGTAAAAGACTGTACCCTTGAATCATCTTACAAGGTCTGTTAACCCCAGAGATGTGCCATTTTCATTTTGCAAATGTAGGAAGTGAATTTAAGCCATTGTGTACCTGTCCAGTCCTGGTGAGAGTCTGTGGCAGAGGCTTAATGAGAATTCACAAATCCCCCCGTAAATGACACCAAATCATACCTGAGCACATAACCAGACCTGACAGTCAAAATTGTGATCCCAGGTTTGTACTCATAATTTTTCTTTTATTTTAGATACTCTATTTCTTCTGGATGTCAGTGTATTTAGGATGTGAGTATAATTTGGGTTTTACATTTGTAGGTGTGCAGGATCAGCACACCTTGAACATCCAGGTTCAAGTTACTGTTAAAGTCTGATTTGATATATAGAAAGTAAATTTAATCTATTATTAGAGAGCAAGGAACTAACTAATGTGCTTGGATAAAATGCATCTTTTTCTGCTTTCTTCTCCTACAGAACAGAAACAAAGTAGTTTTACTCTCTGTTTCTACACTATCTTCCACCTTCTCACTAACAGTCTTACTGTTAATTTATTTAATTGATAATTTTTTATTATTATTTCTAATTCAATTTACGTGATGATAACTTCTCTTTGGGGGAGTTTACTAATCCCATTGTTTAGGCCATATTGAACCCCAGCTTCCCCCCAGCCTCAAAACATTAAATTTTGTCCATGAGAGGATGTTTACACCTTTTAATAAAACAAGTTATTTTAACAGAAACCTCTTCCCATTAAAGACTTGTAATATCTCTGTAGCAACTACAACACTTCTTTATGTGAAGAAGGAAAGCCAGGAGGATTCCTTATCTTCTTTAAATGTGACTTGGTAAATAATCAAATGCCACTTCTTTGCACATGTGGTGTCAGTGGTGGCTCATAATTCAGGACTCCTGAATGTCCCTGGTGCTAGAAAATACTGTGATGACACAGAGTACCCTTTGGTACTTCATGGATCAAAGATTTAGGAGCCAGGAGCTATACTGGGAGATTTTCTTTCCTTGTCCTCTTTTCCAGCTGACCTGCTTTTGCTGAGAGCTAACCTGCCCATGGAGGGATTTGCCTCCAAATGAAAACCGTGCAAAGTGTTCTGGGATTCCCCATCCCGGTTTCCTGGGATAAGTGGCCACCTGTGCCAATCCTGGTCTTTCCTCTTGTGTGTACCTTACTTTTTGAGGGAAACCTGTATGTGAGAAAGAAAAAGGGAAAACTTCCTCTTCAGGTGAACCCAATGGTGGAACAAGCACAGGTGACTCAGTAGAAAAACAAGAGATTATAAAGCAAACTCAGAGCTGATCTTATGAGCACTGAGGTGCAGGAACCGAGATACAGAAACAGGTAAGTGTTAAGTGACAGTGATGTAGGAACTGAGACAGCTGGTGTGAAAGCTTGCAGTTCCACCTTCTCCTTACTCAGATTTTCACAAACAGGGATTTTTGTGTGTAAAGGAACAATGTACAGCAATGTGACTTCTAGTTGTGTACAAGAGCAGAGCAATTAACACATTCATTTTTTCCCCAGGAGAAATATCTTTGAAATTAGTATCTCTTGAAGGACAGTCATGAATTTGTCTCATAAATGGAGAGAAATAATAAATATAAACAAGGTTATTCTGAAAAAACCCTCAAGTTCACCAAAAGATATTTTTATTTTATATTCACTTTTCTCTTTATGTTTGTATCTTCTGTTTTTTGTAGTTATTTCTATCATTCTCAGTAAATCCTTTGAGTATATGTAAGCCCCAAATTTATTTCAGCAACCCACACGTAGTCTGTGATGTTTTGAAGGAAAGAAATTAATCTCTCTTATGTTTTTAAACTGCTTAGGAGTCTTTCTTTTTTCATTGCCTAAAGTAATAGTCTCCAAAAATACACCCAGAGGGTAGATATGTAGTCCCTTTGAAGTCAATGGCAGTTTATTCCAGTTGAGGATCCATGCCAGGAGTACATTTTAAACATACCTGGTCCATTTGCATCCATTTAAAATTCATTCGTACCACTATGGCAGGAGCAGTTTGGAAATGGGAATTGGGTCTGCTGTTAGGCATATAATATCCTCTGTGTCCTGATTGATTTTGGGCTAAATTAAGATCATGCCTCAAGCAAACTTTGCCCCAGCTCTTGGTTGTGTTGGCTCTGGGCTGTGGTTGCAGAATGGCTGAGGGAGTTTCCAGCTGGATCCATGAACCCATCTGGGGTGTGTGGGTTATTGTGGTGGTTTTTTCCCTGTGTTGCTGGGTGTTTTGGGGTTGGTGTTTTCTTCCCCAGATTAGTTGTCAGATGGCTCAGTAAGCTGCTGCAGATTTGATAATTGCTAGGTTCAGCCCAAGGATGGATTTAGCAGGAACCCTTCAGTAACAGAGTGTGATCACAGCGTGGCTTAAGTGAATCCTGCAGGAGGCTTCTTTCAGCATTGGTAATTGTGTTATGGAGCTCTCTTCACAGAAAGTGAGCAGTGCACTCAAAGAGTGGATTTTATCTGTCTAGGCTTAAAAGCAACTGGAATCATTCTGCAGGTGAAGGACATCCTACTTTTGCTTGCAGTATGGGGTAATAATTCAGTATAGATGATAGAAGGAAGGGATCCTATAACGTGTTTTTGTAACTAGGAAGATAATTCTAAGGAGATTGCTCAGATCGCTGCAATTTGGCCACTGAACTGAACTAAAATCTTTAATTATTTAAGGGTTATGGATAAGGGGGAAACCAAGGCACACTCATACCCAGAAAGTCCATTCACCAGCAGTAAATAAAAATTTTTAACAGGAGAGTGCCGAGGGTTTTTATAGTTGCTTTTAATTGTTGTCAGTTCTTCCCTCGTTTACCTCCTATGTTCTATTGCACTCCATTATTGAATTGTGCTTTAAATTGTTGTAAACTCATTGGGGCAGGAAACATGTCTTCCTGTGTTTGTACAGAATTATGCACAATGTCTGCCTTTTTGTCCTTTATTTAATGAACTGTAAGAAGAATGCATGTGGGCATGTTGGAATCTTAAATAATTACATTTACTAAATAAACACAACATGAGAGGTCTAGTTACTGATACATACTGCTGCTTTGGTTATGTCAAAAGTGGCAATTATAGTAGGGGTTTCACAATCTACTTAAAGAAATTTTACTTCTTTAATATCTGTTGCAGTGTTGATGTCCTGTCATGATAAAAAAAAGCCTTGTTTGTCAAGGAGTTGTCTGTAAAATCAGAGTTTTCTTACCTTTTTTTTTCCCCTCTAGTAAATCCTGTTCATTAATTTGTTATAGCCACCTCAAAATGCAGTGAATACACAGATGTTACATTGTTTGATTGCAAGATTAGATGAACAAATTTTGGTTCAGAGGAGTTACATTTACTGAAGTTGCTGCGGGACTTCCATTCCGTACCTAGCTGCTGGAAGTGTGTGTGCACCAGCATTCCTCCATGTGCACATGATCCCTGGAGTTGTGTGGAGAGCCGATGTGAAGAACCAGTTGTTCGAGTGGTTATAGCTGTGGGAACAATAAGGGATTGTGCACATAAACAAGCTGCACAAATGTTCACGGCGAGAGCCGGGCTTGAGCTGCTCCCCGTGTCACTGCGCTGACGGGCAGATAACGAGAGGACTCCAGCATTGCCTTGCTGAAGTCCAACTGCACGTCAATCCAGGAGTGTGAGGGATATTATCTTATAAAGGCCATAACAGCCGGTAACCTGGAGGTGTCTTTGATGTATTTATTTATTGTACTGTTTGCGTTTTTGCTTCTGTTTGCGTTCAGAAGTGCCTTGGCCTTTGAAATGCTGACGAGTTCAGTGCCTACCTTGTGCTGAAACCTGGATTTTCAGCCAGGTGATCTTGTGAATTTACTGAGAACCAGCCAGATCATATGTGTCATATGTCTGGGAAAAAAAAAAAATCTTACTCCATAGGAAAGAGTTGCCACTCTGTTTAACCTGGTTGTTAAGCTGTGGCCAGGCTTGCTTTTGAAGGAACAGAAATGTTGAAAAATACGTCTGACCTGCAGAATGGAGAAGGTTGAGAAGGTTGCAGCGACCCCCCAAAGCAGTACCATATGAGTTGTCTCTAGAACTGGAAGCACAACAACCTTCCTCAAGCGGTGGTGGTGTGGGTTAACTTGTCTTCCAGCCTGAACTCAGTGCCACTCCAGTGTTTGGGTTTTTTTAGTGAAAGGTTTTAATCCTTACTGTGAGTCGTTTTAAGGCAAATGTGTAAGTAGGAAAAGATTTGAATTCATATGAGTTTCAAATCTGTCAGGAAACGTCTAAAACTGTCTCTGCTGTGGGAAAGATGAATTGTAAAGCACTGTCTGTACCTGGGTTATTTTCATGCATCTCAGTGTAGGTGATGTAGAGCTTCTGTATCAATTGCTTCGCATTTTTTCATTGAACCCACTGATTGGATTTATACAGCTACAGGCGTGCTGTAGGGTGTCATCTTGTTGCAGTTTTGTGCTTTCAGAGCTTATCTGGGTGTGGTCTAGTATGAATTTCTCAGCTGGTATCTGACGGTCTGGTTTGTGGAATCAGTTTTGCAAGAATGAAGTTGTAGCAATCGTGCACCCCAGTGCTGTGGAGCTCTGGGCTGCTCAGCCACACGTGGTGCTTGCCCTGCACAGGCAGGAGGGCTGAGGCACAGAGGTCCCCAAACAGCCCCTGAATGTGCCCACATACGGTCTGTGTACATTTATTATACAGCCAAAGACAGTACGGTGCTTCTCACCATTTCTATTCTGTTTGACAGAATCCACATTTTCTGTCTCAAGGAAGAATGACTTAGTGATGTTCAGTGAACAATGTGCTCAGTGAAATGAGAGTCAGTCTGCAAATCCTGTCTGTAAGAGAGATCACTGTGGCTGTGGGAAGTCCATCTGATGACTTGAAATGTATTCTTATTTCTCTACATAGATTGCTTTGTTTTACCACAACAGTTTCTTTTTTTTTTTTTTTTTTTGCCACCAGTTGTGGTTTTACTGATGAATAAGCCAACCGCTTTGCCTTACATACATTTTTCAAATATTTCTCTGAAGTTAAAGAAAAAAAAGAGTTGAGAAATTAAAACATCTAAACATCTTTCCCATTCCATATTACAGTGCAATGACCTAACTGAGTTTAGTATGTATCATTTTATGAAGCAAAAACCTCTGAAGAGGCAGATGTTGAAATGGTAGCTCTAAGAAGTGATTTGGGGAGGAGAAGAAGAGGTAAGGTTCTCATGTTCCTGCAGATGTAATTGTGGTCTCTCCTCACTGTAATGGTGTGTTGCTGCATCCACCCTTCTCTTTGTACAAGATGAGTCGCTTCAAGTTGGACATTGTTCTTAGGCAGCAATTACATCTGCAAGAGGCAGAGCAGTAATTCAGCTGAGCCACAGAGGTCAACCATAAAGCAGATTAACCTAATGGCTTTGCTGCTCTGTTGGAAAGTAAGCTGTTGGTCTTTCTGGAAGAATTTTATCTTAAGTATTTTAGCATGAGATCCAGAATAGAAGCTCTGAAATCAATATTAAGACACTTTCAAACCACA
Source organism: Empidonax traillii (assembly GCF_003031625.1). Classification (NCBI taxonomy): domain Eukaryota; kingdom Metazoa; phylum Chordata; class Aves; order Passeriformes; family Tyrannidae; genus Empidonax; species Empidonax traillii. The sequence goes on from NW_020955514.1 coordinate 346,694, forward strand.
ACTGTTACATTTTGATTTGATTCTTCTTTTAAACTGCTTCAGAAATGGAAAAGGATTTTGCAATTAGGGAGCAATATGACAAACAAATTGGCCTCCTGCCATAACTTTTACCAGAAATGGCTCTTTACATTACTGGGACCTACAGACTTTTACAGTGCATTTGCTGTAAATACAAGAACATTCAGTTCAGAGAAAAGAGATCATGTTGATGTGGTTGATATTCCTAAGCACTCAATTCTTTTGTGTTATTAATAAATTATATGTAGTCTTTATCTGCTTCCATAGGATGAGAATTCAGTTGCATTCTAGCATGTGGTCTCTCTTTGTAAAATGAAGTTTATAGTGGTCACGTCATAAGTAACTGGCCAAATATTTGGGGCAAAAAGAAAACCAGTCCAGCACTTTCTTGTGTTGTGCTTGAAGTATAATGCACCAGTGATCCTCTTTTTTTTTTTTGAGGGTTGGGGTGGTTTTGGTGTTTCTCTTTGTGCTTCAGAAGATGGTATACTTGGTGTACATAACAGTTCAGTTTTACTTCTTCCAAACAGCGCTGTGGGATGAATTTGGGTCAGTTTATCATTCTTGGTCAGTACTGATTGTACAGTGTCATGCACAAATTAGTCTTTCTGGGCACTTTCTAACAGAAAAAATATAACTTCTGTGCACCTTCTGTGTATTTTTTGGTTACATGGCTAAAATTGATACTTCTGACCATTGTTTTTCATGATCACATAACAATCTATACTCAGGCCTTGTTATTCAGTGTCTGTGTACAGTCTGCCTGTGTCAATAGTCCTTGATTTTGGTTGTGTTCAGTTCTCTTGGAAAGGCTCTTTGCTTTGAGTGATTTGATTTTCTTCACACATATATTCAACTTCTTAAGATCAAAAATATTTTGTTCAAGTAGTTGGAGTTTGTTTTAATAATGCTGATAATTACAACTTCATTATTAATTCTGGTACTGCATGAAGTATGGGATGGGAAGTAGATTCCATATGTTTGTGTTCTAAAATGTTTTGGAAGGCGAATGACCGGCAAAGTGATATCAGGAAATGAAGTGCAGAAGGTTGTTTTTACAGAGTAAATGTCAGTAGTCTGACACTTAGTGCTGCAAGTCTGCAGTAATGTCTGCAAGACAACGTTTATAGGTTTTTTATTCCTAGTTTGTTTACTTTCCTAGGGATACTCCAGTTGAGAATGTTTTGTTGCAGCAGCACAGTGAGATGCCAATGTTTCTGGCAGCAAGGATCATGTAAATTTGGTATGAGCCAAGGTCCACTAAGCTGTGACTGCTCTAACTGCTCTGGTGGAACTGTTCAAGAAGCTATATGTTTGAGTGAAGGGGGGCTATTTTAAAATACTTATTTTATTATTCTGAAGGTGTTAGTTCCTTTCTCCCTAACGATTTAATTCTGAAAGAGCTGAGTCCTCTTTGCAGCTTGGTTTCTCTTCAGGTTACATGGGGTAACTCCCTTCCTTTCTCTCCCATTGTGGTTAACTGTATGCACTGCTTTGGTGCACTTAGAAAGTTTCTGTGCAGATTTGTCACATGGAAATGCATCTGGTCATATCACTTAGCAAAATCTTCTTTTGAAATATTTCACAGCAAAAAATGACTCTTCTGCTGAAATGTTTTGCATTTGCAAAAAAACACACCAAACACATATATATATATATATGTTTCTGTGCCTAGCTCTGCTTTTTTGCTAAGTACCTTCTGCAAATGAGATTACCTTGACCTGACATTTAGCTAATGTGCTAAAAGTCCAATGGAATAGAGAAGACGTAGCCCAGCTGTATTTTTTGAGAAACAATAGGAAAAATACTGTAGTAGTTTTTTAAAATCCATTCAATACTAGTGCTGTGAAATCCGAAACATTGAAAATATCTGAATTCCACAACAGCTAAGTGCTTCCTGATATCCTGTATCCTACTGTGGTCTAGAATAAATGGTGTGTATTTGAGCTATGTAGAGGGGTCTTCTCTTACTACTATTACTGCCCTTAGAAAAAGAAAGAGAATGTTTATGTACAACTTGATTATCCAAGAACTTTGTTCTTAGTGTTTTGTTACACAATTTTAACGTCTTCCGTTCTTTACCGTGGTTGAGAGATAATTCTCAGATTTGTTTCTGTCTTTGATGTTTGAGTTTTGTTTGTAACTTTCAGAATACCTGGGTGTTTGCCTTGTCTCTGCAGAGATACTCTGTATGCACAGCCCAAATGGGAAATATTTGTCTTGCAAAAGACATCCTGCATTTTTTAGTGTTTCGTGTGGAAGTTCTTCCATATTAAGTTTGTTGTTGGTTTGGATATCCTTATGGATGGATTTCTTTCTAGGCATGAAAGGCAGTCTGACTGTGCAGAACAGACCTAGTTATATGCTGTTAACGTTAATTTTAATTTTATTCTGACATGGTATCATTTTTTACATTACTCATGTTTTTCTTCCAGGCAAACGGAGTGGGCGTAGTAAAAAATGGAAAGAGATGCTGAAGTTGCCCCCTGTTAGTCACTGTGAAGGGATCAGATCCTCAATTGGTAAGTGTCCCTTAGAACTAAATGGTCTGGCTGACTGTTTTTGAGAGGGAAGGGTAGCAGTTTGGTGGTGTTAATGGAAAGGATTCTGTCTTGCTTCCCAGTGCTAATTGGAAAAAAAAGCTATTAAACTTTTAATATGGTGGAGAATTTATGAGAAAATAAATTTATGAGAAGATAAAAACTGTATCACAACTCCTTGTGTGTTAAAGGAAACTGTTCCTAAAGGATAGATTTACAAAACCATGAATTAGAAAAAGGTTTCATCTTATAAATTGAATGACGTGGTTATAAATTTCACAGTATTGTTGCTTTCTGCACCCTAACCTAAATGAAACTCAAACATATAATTGAATGTGTTCTTAGTAAATGTGATAGTCCATGAGACAGATGTGACTAAAGAGTGTTTCACTATTCTTTGGGATCATTGCATATTTATGGTATTTTTGCTAAATATAGTAATGTAAAATCTTCACATTTCAGTGATGTTGTTCTGACCTCAAATGGGAGTAACGACTGTGATATTACAAAAATAAAAATTAATAAAGGTATTTACTTATTGTTTCTTTCCCAGAAAGAGACTATAGCCAGCTTTGTGACAAACAACCTATAGGAAGACTTCTCTTCAGACAGTTCTGTGATTCCAGACCAGATTTGAAAAGATGCATCGAATTTCTGGATGCAGTGGTAAGCACTGAGGAACTGAAGATGATTACCAATAGGCAATTGCTTCTACATTGTATGTAAACGTTTGATTTTTCTGCTGTCTTTGGCTGGAATAGGTTAACTGTCTTCATTGTAGCTCATGCTGTGCTATGTTTTGGATTTTTGACCAAAACAGTGTTGATAACTATAATGTTTCAGTTGTTGCTGAACAGTAATTATACGATGTCTGCTGCCCCAAAAGTGAGTGGGCTGGGGGTGCATAAGAAGTTGGGAGTGGACACAGCCAGGAGAGCTGACCCCAAGGGATATCCCACACTGTGTGGTGCTGTGCTCAGCAATAAAAGCTGGGGAAAGAAAGAGGAAGGGAGGGAGTTAGAATTTGGTGTTTATCGTGCCAGCTAGCTGTTAGGATGATGATGATGAAGCCCTCCTTTCCTGGAAATGGCTAAATGTCTCCCTGCCAAAGGGAAGAAATTAGTTTATTTCTTACTCTGCTTTGCTTGTACGTGCAGCTTTGCTTTATCAAACTGTCTTCAATTTAAACCACAGGGTTTCTCACTTCTGCCCTTCTGATTATCAGTGGAGGGAAGTGAGTGAGAGGCTGTGTTGGGCTTAACTGCCTCTTAGCTCACAACAATTTATTAATTTTCTCTATACATGTCTGTTCCCTAATGCTGTGTCCAGGAAAATATGGTGTGATTTACCCTGTGCCAACTGTAAAGCTGTAACTTCTGATGTATGTCAGAAAACTGTCTCTGTCACTTAAAGGAAGATGTTTAATATTTACTTTAAAATCTCTGCCATCTTGGTTTGGTCAGAGCTACGAAAATGGGCATGATGGTAAAGAGAGAAGGAATTGCAGGAAGACAGGCTGTCTAACTTCTTAAGCCTGAAAGGGTGTCTGTAGGATGATTATTACTATACTCAGACTTGAAAATCTTATAAACATAGACTTGGAAATGTTGCGACTTGCATGGAAGCCCTAGGCTAAACAGCATGTGCTAATTAAAAACAGTACAATGGAGATGGAAATTCAAGGAACCATCTATGGAAGGAGAAAAAACAGATTTTCTGAGACCAAGGGAAAAAGTCTTGATACATTTGCATAGTGGTATCTAATGCTGAAGATGGAGGGGAGGAAGGAAGTGTGCCCACAGCCATTTTGGTAAAAAATCCTCAGACAAAACCCTCTTCGGGAGGGGGAAAGTAATGAGAAGATTAGGCAGGCACACAACAGCCCTCAAGAGGAGAGAATGATAGCTCAGGGCTTTTTATTCTTTGTCTCTTACAGTTAATCCAAGAGCAATGAGATATAGTCCTAAACTGAGATTGCTGCCAAAAGAACAGTTTTTTTCTATTCCACCCCTTTTTGCTCTTAATTCAGGGAACAAATGACCAAAGAATACAGAAGTGGGGTGGTGCTGCTGCTTACCTGCATCCCCAAAACACAGTATCCAAATGCAAGATGGCTCTGAAGGAGGCAAGGTGTGAGGAACTATGTGGAACTATTGCTGTGCCTCCCTCTTCACCAGATCTTCCCCTTGTGGGAGTATAAACTGAGTGTCAAATAAGTACAATTGCTTTATATTATCAGTGAATCTTTATTGAATTAGGCTTCCTCCCCAGACACATTTCACCATATTTTTTTGACTCTTGGGGGCTGTTCTAGCACCAAATTCCACATTAGCACATTTTGACAGTTGGAGACATAGGATGGATTGAATGGAAATTCAGAATATCCTGAAGTGAATGTAAGCCAGAGCACAGTGGGGAGACTGCTGACATCCCTGGGTATGCCAAAATGGTTACAACTTCTGTACACATTTTTAATCCTTAAAAACTTAGTTAAGGAGCAGCAGAATCTTTGGCAGCACGAAAGAGAACAAACCTTAGGTGTGGCTGTAAGGCAGGTGTGTCTTTGCTCTACAGATGTCAGTTTTCAGGTGAAATTGTCTCTAAGAAGTAACTGTTTTGCACTAACTGAAAAAGTTGAATTCTTTTGAAACATGCAACCTGCAATATTATATAGATCACAGCACTTCCTCTGTGAATTAACAAAGACTGTCATAACTGAGATAATCTGATGTAAGGGATGATTTGCTTTTCTTTTTTTAACATGTATTGTTTATCTTCCATTTGAAAAATCACGGTGAAGCGTTATGCTTGGGAATCACTGCATTCCAAAATACAGTATCCTCCTTGCATCTTAGTTAATAGGGCTTTCTGACTCTTACATGAAGCAGTATGATTATTTCAGGAGTCTAAAATCAAGGTAGTAAAACTCTGTGTTGTCTGCCTGTACTGATTGCTAAGACTGGTAAGCTCCAACTCTTGAGAAGGTGTGACCCTAAAGCCTGGAGTCATCTTGGCTTTACAGAAAGAAGAGTTGTGAAATAATGGAATATGAGTGAAAGAAATTAAAGTGAGGAATTACAGTTATCCAGTCTAGTGACTCATTTCACTAGCTGGGAATAGGATTACTTGTGTATGCAAAGGAATAATGGGTGACAGCTCAAACTTCCCTCTTCAGCTCTGTGAGTAACAGGATTAATTGGAAAGACCATCTCTCAAACTTCCTTTAAAATTACAGGATCCACTCAAGCCAGTATGCCTGACTATTTGTATTGAATTAGTGACCTCTTTTGCATAAGTGAAAATGTTGAAGGTGCTAAGTGCACTGCTGAACTTTTGGTTAATGAACTTCTCTGACCTGCTCAGGTTGTTTGGTAGTTGCAGAATTCCTCACCATTAGAATTTTTGTAGTGGAATGGAAGTAGCAAAAGCAGTGGCTTGCAGTTGTTAATGGATTTGAGTTCTATGCTGAAGTGGGTGACACCATAATGTCTCAGCAGAAAAAGGTGATGACTTAGCAGTGAGTCAGTGTGGGTTAGTTGTGATTAATTGCAGAACTGGAGATCAGGGATTCTGTTATTTCCAGCATTGTGTGTGTGTGTTTGGTTCTTGAACTGTCATTTTTCAGTGTTCTAGTTTTCTTTATCAAGGTAAATAGCTTCTGGTTAGATCAATTCGCTTGGAGCTTCCTGTGAGGTTCCTATTGGTTGTTGTCCTGATATGCCCACCTGTTTTGTATGATACAGTCCTCCACTCTGGAAGTCTGCCATATATTCCTTGTTCCTAGATACATGCATCTACATTCTGAAATATGAAATAAGCTTTGACTGAGTTGGCCCAGCTTGTGAACCTAATACAGGTTGCTGTTTGAGACTGCTCTTTTCTAACTCATCTTTCCCCAGATTTTGTGTTGTCTTTAGATGTTGTAACTTCTGATGTTTGCCTCTAGATTATTCCTTAAAATTATGAATAGTAAGTATTCCTTGGAGTTTTTCAGTTGTAGTAACTGTGTGATGGTTTGTTGGTTGTGGGTTTTTTCTCATAAGTAGCTACCTCTGTTCAACTGCCAGTTGTGTATTCTGCAAAATGCACTGTACTGGACAAGGCCCTTTTTCTACACCTCAGAATTGGATATTACTAAGTTGAAAACTGATAAATTTTGTATCTATTCAGTTTTTCAGAGAATGAAGTAGGATTTGGTTTAGATCTCACTTATTTCCAGTTAACATAACCTTGTAGAAAGTAGTTTTATTGTGGTTTTAATCAGGACTGTAACTAAGAAAAATACACGAAGGAAACCAAGTACAGTGAAGAAAAAGCTGATAATTGCGCTCTTATTGTTTTCCATCTGGATCATTGTGTCCTACAAAACTACATAAATGCCATTTCATTATAATTGATCTAATTTAAGCTCTAGGATGCAGTTTCCATAATTGCATTTAGACTAATTCTTAGGTCTTGTATGTTTTCCAAAGGTTAAATCCCATATGCTTTTCTTTTTCCTTAAGACTGTTCTTCGTACATGTTTCACTTTTATATCAAGAGTATTGTGTTATCAATGATAAAATTTACCTAGCATCATGTAAAAGACAAATAACTCTGAACATAATTTAATTTTCAATTCCATTGCCCTAGGCAGAGTATGAGGTATCTTCAGATGAAAAGCGTATAGACTGTGGCCTCAAAGTGCTGGAGACGTACTTCACTAACGGGGTAAATATGTTATATTGCAAAATATGTTATACTGCAAAATATGTTATACTGCAAAATATGTTATACTGCAAAATATTTTCTCGAACCTTTTGAAAAGTGTCAGATAAATAGATTGAAGTGGTTGCATTGTTTTTTAGTAAATTGACTTTCAAACTTCGTTAGTCCCATTTTTGTCTTTCTGAGAGGTGTGCTCTAAACCAAGTTGCAGAAAACTTGACTGATCTCTGCTTTTGAGACTACTATAACTACAATTTATTCTCCATTTAACACCTAAAGAAAACTTATTAACAAATTAACTCAGAATTTTGTGATCTGAGGATGAGAAATTCTTGGGTTTCTTTCAGACTTGGTTGCTTTGCTGTAAATTTGCAGAATTGTTGCAGGTTTTTGTGAAGTGAAATGCCCTTTTCTTCTGGAGCATTCTGGTTTTTTATTTTCAGTGGTGATCATTAATAGCTGATTTTGTGCATTTATCAAGAGTCTCTTTTTTGGTATCCAGCTGAAGCTTTTCTGTGGGTATATAATTAGATGTTTGCTTTCTATGAATAGATGCTCCCTCAGCTTCTCTGGTCATCTTATACAAAAGAAGGTCTTGAAGATGCCTCAAAAGCAGATAAAAATCTAAATTTGCTACATCTCTGCAGAGAATTTTTTTGGTAGTACCATAAGTCACATGCAGTTTTTTGCAAATCATCCCCCCAGTTCTCCCCCAAGATTTCTTTGGTCTGGTTTGAAATAGTTTCCCAACTTGTGTTTATGTTTCTTTCTCCTTTTTTCCATCCTGCCAAGGGAAGTAGATAACTTGTTTTTGTGGTGGTAGACTTATGGAAAGAAAAAGAAATTTGACTTATTGCCAAGTTTGTTTCCCCAGATACTGAACCAGTAAATAACTGAAATAGCCTTCAATACATTTTTCTGTAATAGGGAATAAACAAAAATTTTGCTCAAATACGACTTTCTTGATTTTTCTCTTTAGCCAAACCATTCCTTTCCTTTTCCTGTATTGCAAGATTTAATTTCACTTTGAACACCAAACTTTTTCCTATTGATTTAGAAAATTGCTTTAATTGTTGCTTTTTTTTTTCTTTTTTGTTATGTGAAGTCTGCAGCACACTTGCCAGAAATACCTCAGGAAACAGTAAATGAATGTAAAGCAAGACTGGAAAAGAACCCTTCTAAGGATCTTTTTATGGACTGTACTAGGTAAGTTAAAAATGCCTCATGCTGAGTTTGAGTATCACAAGAGAAATTGGTGTGTTTCTCAGAAAAATGAAACATGAAGTTGTTACACCCAGAAGTATTTGATCTCTGAAATGAGCGTAGGTAAGAAATTTGGAAGAGGTTTATTAGAGAGCTGGGTTTCCTTCAGATGTGATTTAGGTGTTTGACTTTTGCAGAGCTTTTCCTTTAATGCTGTTTTTGCATAAAATCACACTGTTGTCTGCTACCAGGTATTCTGCTAAGTTAAATAGTGTTTTTCTTTATTCTACTCTTACCTTTTGAGTGACTTCTCTCCATGATGAAGGTACTCATTTAAATGTGAACTCGGAAGGTTTCTGAAAACTGTTACACACTTTAAGGTTCTTGAGAACAGGTTGAGCTGAGGCCCACAGTTATTTCCACTGAGATGCCTGACTGGAGGATCTCTTGTGAGAGTTAACACTAAAGAACAGAGCTTGCTTTTGTTCTGAGGTCGTGGAGTGGGATTTCTCCCAGTAGTAGCAGGGGAGGCTTTTCTTGGAGGGCTGGTCCATGTTGACGCGTGTTACATGGCTTTTGAAGCCTCTGTGTTTCTCATATTTCTGGTTCTTCAAGGCATGCTTGATCATGTCCGAGGGATTGCTACATGTTTTGTCACTGCTTGGGTCATCTCCCTGGCAACAAAAATAGGCACGTTTATAACAATCTGAGATGAAAAGATTGAAAGGGATGTGTGAGAATACCTAGTAAAACGTGTCTCAGACGGAGTATCTCATGTAGGTCATCCCCTTTCCTCTCTGTGGTAAATACCTTTATACAGTTTGAATTAATTGTTTTCCTCCCCACCTCCATCTTGGTGTGTTTCATTTGAGGGAACGATGAGGTGCCTGGTGTTCAGGTTTGGATATGGCATTTAGTACTTCCATTTCAAATCCTAGAATAAAATGTTATTTACCGGTCTCCAAAGAACGTGTGAAACCTTGTAGATGCTTTCAGAGGTCATATTTGTGAGGTCATTCATGTGTAAAATAGCTGCTGAGAGGATGATATTTAGGTGGGTTTGAATATATGTTGGCAGCTTGATAGCACCTCCTGTTTAATTTAATTTATTTTTCTGTTTATTTTCCTGCTAGAATTGTCCATGAATACCTAAGCAAAAGACCTTTTGAAGCTTACCAAGAAAGTGTGTATTTTTCCCGTTTCTTACAGTGGAAATGGCTGGAAAAGTAAGTTTATTTATAATGTTTGCGTTATAATTTAGTTTTGCTTTGTGCCAAATTCTGCTTGTTGTGCTAGAAATGCTGTAGAGCTCCAATGAATGCCTGTCTAAGAAATTATGAGCTGGAAGACAAGATGTAAAGGATGATGTTGATGGGACAGCAAGAGAACCAATACTCCAATGGAACTGTCTGTCTGGTAGTCTTTAAGTGGTAAATTTGTATTGGGTAAATGGAAATTCATTATCATTTAGATATATGTCTGGCTGTCAAGTGTGCAGTGGAATACCAGTCTTTCTTGGGAATGCTCCCATCCTTTAGTTTCAAACCTTGTCTAATTGGTGGTTAATAAGCTGATTAATCTAGTTTTATAACCCTCTGGATGCTTGGGTAACTAATCAGTTTTTTAGGGTGGTACAGATAGAGATCTAATGATTACAAGATGGTAAGAGTTATATATATTTTAGAGTCTAGTTTGTGCTTATAAAGCAATACTAAATGAGTGTGAGACTCTTTCAGAAGGCTGATGTTGTTACAAATTGATTCCAGTTCAGCCCTGTTGTGTAATGTGATCACATATTCAAACATTAAGGTGCTTGAGCATTATTTTTTTTGTAAATTCCAATTTTCCAATGTCTTTATTTTACTAAATCAGTAGCAAAAGCCAGTAAGAGGACTAGGGAAGTTCTTCAAATTCTCTACTAAATGAACTTCCATTTGTTGTCCCGAGAAAAAACTCGCATTAACAATGAACACTCATTTAAAACAGGACACAGAAAAACCACTATGATGGAACAGCCCTGCTCTGACACGTCTGGGAGAGTTTTAGCATAGAATGGTTAACAGCTCTACTGCCTCCTGTTCCTCTGTATCAGCACCTTCACAATTCAGCTCTCGAACTGCTCTTGCATACCACAACTCTTCCTATTTTGAAAAAGCAAAATGAAATGAGAAATGGCTTCCCTTTTAAACGCTGCATTATAAGCATGATGTGATTGCAATGCGTGTCAGGGACTGCAGCTGAGGGAGCAGCAGGACATGAGGGACTGTCTGTGGTGAGAACACATGAGGCTCTAACTGTAAACACAAAGGGCCAAACTGACCAGCTCTTCTTCCTGCTCTTGGCAATGTCTGGTGACCACAGGAGGGAGCCCACGTTTCTAAACAGAGCACCCCTTTCCTTTGAAATTCAGCTTATTACAGCGCTGTCTTCATGAGGCCAAGGCAACATTTGCTCAGAAACGTGTCAAAGAACAGAAAGGAGAAAATCAAGACGGACCTCGGGGTGGGGAGGGGGTTACTGACGTTTGTAACTCCTGTTGCAGTAATTGTTTCTTTCTGTTTATCAGACAACCAGTAACCAAACACACATTTAGGCATTACCGAGTCCTCGGCAAAGGTGGATTTGGAGAGGTGAGTACACAACTACCCTTCTGTGAGGCAGTTCTTAAGGGAAAAAAATAAATGGTTAATACAGATGAGAGGCTGTTTAACTCTTGTCTCCATCAATCTACATTTGACACATCACGTGGCAAACCTTTGTCAATCCAAATTGTTTTTTTAATGTGTTAGTTTCAGAATTGTGGGTCGTGCGCAAAGTCAGAGAAAACTTCCGCTGACAACAGTTGTTTCTATTTAGAAATTCCATTTGCCAGTGAAAATTGAGTTTGTATTTAATAAGTATATAGAATATTTATGAACCTAAAATAAAATCTATTTTATTAATTCTGTTTATAATTAATTGAACTTTTTTCCCCCCTATGTCTTTTAACCAGAACCCTATATTGAAGGGGAAGTAGGGTTACTAAATTACCGTTACCTTTCACCTGTTTGATTATGGTGTGGATATTTGTCCTCTGTCCTGCTTGCCTAGACACACACTGTTACCACAGGCAGTTGTTTCACTAACACAAGATCCACAGTCTTACTGAACTATTCAACTCCAACAGAAATGGGTTTGCCTCTGTATAATCACTTTTTCTACTTCTGTTACAGCTTTTGTGACCCTTTAAAGTTGTTTCGTGAGTGAAAGCTCTGTATTGATGCTTACAGACCGTCATTTTCTGAGCATAGAAGAGTTTGAAAAGAAAATGAAATTATTTAAAAATTCTTTAAAATAAAAATTCCAACCCCCCCTCAGCATCTCTGACACACCATCCTTCTTTTTCAGGTGTGTGCCTGTCAAGTACGGGCAACAGGAAAAATGTATGCTTGCAAAAAGCTAGAAAAAAAGAGAATAAAGAAGAGGAAAGGAGAATCAATGGCTCTGAATGAAAAAAGAATTCTAGAAAAAGTGAATAGTAGGTTTGTAGTAAGTATCTGCTTCTGATCGTATTCTCAGAAACGTGTCTCTCTTCGTTTACTTCATTCAGTTTCTTCCACAAGCTTGTGGGCACAAGACTCATTTTTAAATTGATTTAGAGATTGCATGACTGTTGAGAAAAGTCTTGATACAATTATAGGTATGTTTTGTATGTGATTGTGGGTAGTTCTGTGCAGAGGACTTTTTTTACCCAATACCGAATTGGTTTTAGTCTCCCTGCTTTTTTTCTCACTTACAGCTGAAACACATTGTGTTTCAGCATGCTGATGCCACTGAAACTTTGTCCTCTGTTTAACAGCTGAGGTTTTTTATCCTTGGGTATTTTTGTAGCATTTGCTACTCTACTGCTTATATATTCCAAGATAAACATGACATTTTAATTGTATATTGACTCAGGTTATATTGCTTTGCTGTGTACTAAGGCTTAAAGAGGTGTCTTAGATGTGAAACAATTAACTTTTTAAGAGAACTTTCATGGAATGAAAATCTTAGTTTTAATACTTTAACCTGATACTATTACGTAAATTAAGGTCTCTTAGTAGCTCTAATTACTAGGCAGTGAAATAACTTAGAATGAGCAAAGATATACCAAGTCAAAATTTCCCCTAGGTAATGTTTACTTTTTAATCGAAATGTTGTCATCTAAATGTTAATTTTAAATGCATTCTGCTTTGGTTTTAAATCTATTTACTGATAAATTTTGTATTTCTGTTCAGAGAGGATTTTGAAGTACCTGTTTCAGAGGATAGTGAAAGTTATTTATAAATGCATATGTATAAAATATGTATGTATGTATTTTCTGATAAGCTTTATGTATTAAAAAACCCCCATACAATACAATAGAAAAGAAAAATTAAGAACCTGCTGGCCAGATACATTAATATTTTAAACTATTGTAAACTACGGTTGTGTATAAATATGCTAATGTTATTTTTATACAAGATTTCTGGGCTTGAATTGATTGAAACTGAATCCAGAAAGGACCTGAATTGATCCATAAATTACTATAACAGTGAAACTCCTACTTTTGAGTGACATTTTTTTCAGCATATGTAAATACTGTAAATCAGTAATTGATCAAAGTCTAAATTGAAATCACTTTATAGAACTGAGCACAAGTTATTTTCCTCTTGCTGTCCAGTGGGGATTTTTTGGTGCAGCGAGGAAGATCTGGATCTCATATCTGCAGTAATACTGGCTTGGGAGTGGGTAGATAATTTGTCATGCCTGTGTCACAAGTAAAGCCATAAATAGGTGGACATATCAATTAAAACCTCCAAATAGGAATCTTTACTCTGAGTAGCTGATTTCTGTATTTATTTAATTGTCTTAATATTTGATTTATGCTTCCAAAGGAAGAGTTTGGACCTGTTACTGAATTAGGACCATTACTTACTTGTATAGCATTTAAAAATACATTTATTGAGTAAAAAAAAAAAAAAATCCTACTGATTTTTACCCAGCTCGCTTACCTAGTGAAAGCTAAATATATGTTTGAATTCCTTTGCTCTTAGTTGGGTTTCACATGTTGATTGTACTGGAAAGAAGAGCTGTGAACGGTGTGGGGTTTAGGAATGACTAATGGTCACCTTCTCACCCTGTCCCGTTTTTAGGTTAGTTTATCCTACACGTACGAAACGAAAGACGCCCTGTGTTTAGTGTTAACCATAATGAATGGAGGGGATCTGAAATTCCACATATATAACATGGGAAATCCTGGCTTTGATGAAGAAAGGGCTATTTTCTACGCTGCAGAACTCTGCTGTGGCCTGGAGGATCTGCAGAGGGAGAGAATTGTTTACAGGTGAGTATTGTCTGCAGTCACTGGTACCTTTCCATGGCTGTTCAGCATTCAATGTATTACTTGTTTCACTATGAACTTGTTCTAGTGGAAAAGAAGCAAAAAAAAAAAACTTGTCCTTTCCATGGCATATCCTTCAGGATTACTGATCTTATTTTTTCTCTTACTGTTAATTTAGGTCTCGGTGCTTGATACATTTTAAAATATTATAAAGTCGATTCAAGGTTTGTTTGAAAAATGAAAATAAGTTATGATTTACAAAGCAAATAAATTTTTGATTCAAATAAGTAAGTGTTAGGAATATGGGATTGTATTCCTGCCCACTCCAAAGCAGTTCACAGAAGGCTGTAGAAATCCCTGGCTGCATTGCCTCTTATGATCACGTGGGTAAAATGAGTCATAGTCCATCTGAAAAACTTTTTCTTCTGTTTTTATTTCAGGTTCCTCCAATAAGCACATTATTGCTTTTGAGTTAATGAAACTATCAGAAGCTTTTTGCATTGTAATTGAGATTGTATGGTCTCACTGCTCTTTTCTGTACATATATCATTTAACCCCCGGGATGCATCAGTTACAGAACAACCAAAATAAACTTCCTGGTGGACCAAGAATGCTTTCTTTATATTCCTAGTGTGTAATAGCAAGTACCAGTTCTTTCAAAGAAGATTTAAAGTCTAACTTAACATAGTGAGTCTTAGTCTGTTCCCTCCCCAGTACAGAAGACCAACACACACACACAGGGAGTGGAAAGCAGCAGCACCACAGAGTCAGTCAGGCTTCTGCTGGTGGTTGGACATGGTTCCCTAGAGAATTTGGCTGATCTTGCAATGTTACAGAGTGTGTTTTGGCAGAGATGTAGGAGGGAAGCACAAATGAACGATCTCATCGGCTACAAGTAGGTCATTTCACACTACCCAAGTGAAAACAAAACTGTTTCTTTAAAATACAAAACAACAACAACAAAAAACCCCAAACAAAACAAAAAGCCCCAAACCACAGCCCTCCTGTTTCAGCCCAACTTTTTAGCTATTTGCCTACAAGAAGACCTTCAAACACATATGTCAAGTCCTGATTTTTTCTGTCATTGATTCCAGATCTTGGTCATGCTTTCTTCTGGAGCAGTCTGGATGGCTAGATCTCTGCCCTGTTTGCTGCTACTGTATAACCAGTTTCCAATTATTAAAAAATCACATTAGCTGAAATTTATGAGCATGGAAAACAAGTGGTTTCACAACCAGATCTGAGTAAAATTATCTCTTAATTAGAAGCGTTATTTTTAGTCCTCTGCTCATACCAATGTGTTGGCAACAGAGGAATTTATAAACTCAGAGGAAAAAGAAGGTCTTAAATTTAATCATAAAACCTGGGAGTCTTCAGAATGTCACCAATTACAGGGATGTGTTACACAATCAAAATTCTCTATCAGGCATCTTAATGGAAATACATTTAAGCAGCAATACAGTGGTTAGATATGATTAGTAAAAAAAAATCTAGGGAAAATTTGCCATAATTATCTTATTCTCACTAAAGAAGTTATGGTGGCAACCTCCAGTCTTAGCATTGTTGTGGGAAGGGAGAACATAATGAAGCACATATTCATTGATTCCATGATTTATTTTTCAAAATTATGGTAACTAGTATTTTACATTCTCCAAGACAAGAAAATACAAAACGAAAATTTTCCTTATTTTGCTGTTCCCCTGAAATTAGAAATAGTTCTTTTTCTTGTTGCCGTATCTCAAGATCTCTCACTGTTTGTTTTCTAGCTTTATAGGATTTTTTAAATTCTTTTTGGATAAATAGCTTAACCTGTTAAGGTGGACTCTAATTCTGTAACGTGCTGTTGTAAAATATTTTCTTGAGAATGGGTTTTTGTGTCTATCCATTTGTATTCCCAGTGAAGTGCCCTGTAGAAGCAGTGGAAGAAGGGAAATTCAGAACTTAGTAACAGAAATCCTCAGTGCAGGCAGGTGTAGGCAGGTAGTAGTAAAATCAATTCATGTGCTCAGTTCTGTTCTAAAATGGCAGTTGTAATGTAGGTCAGTCATGTTAAAATGTATTATATTTGGAATTCATTGCCATCACTGGCAAAATACCCCATAAACTGGAAAAACAAATACCTGCTTTCCAAAAAGGACTTAATTGCTGGAGTTTACCTGCAGGAGTTATCCATCTCCTCAGGGATGGTAGTGGTTTTATCAGATAAGTTGCTTGAATACCTTGATTTTCGTCACAGCCCCAGGTACATCCCCACAGTGCCTGGAAGGTAAAGTTCAGGCTCCAAGGCCTGTTGAAGCTCTAGTGGATAAACCCAAGCAGCTCCTCAGAGCAGACATCTGTGCAGTTAAATCCAGGAAGGGTTTCTCTCTAGGAATTTTCTCTGTAAGGAAGGCTGGTGTTGGCTATGGCATAAATTTGTCTAGTCCAAATTAAAATATAGAATTTTATGCAACTTTTTAAATAAACCTCTTAGTTTTGTGAGCTTTTTAGTCCTCCAACCTTTGTCTGATTCATAAGGGAAAGCTGCTGCCTCTGTTGATAGAATTGCATTTCCACCTCTCGCTCTGAGCTTGGTCATCCAGTGCACGGTGTCCGTGTGTTCCAACAGAAAGTGAGATTTCAGCCTCTGTTGTGGTGTAGGGAGGGAAGAGGGAGAAGGCTGATACCCCAAATCTGGCATCCCAGGACTAGGACTTTGGAATGCTTCCAAAAGCTGACTTTTTTTGTGCTGCTAGGCCAAGAAACTAATAGCATTAAAGAGATAAAATTTTGGCTGGAAATGAGTTTTACTATGGATTAACCAAAATCATGTCAAACCAGAATAAGCTTCTATTAAGCAGAAGATGTTGCTATTAAGTATTAAGTTTCAGGTTGGGCTTTAGTCAGCCGTTTTGGAGATGGAAATCTTTAAACTTGTTTACTTGAGTTAAATTGAGCATATATTTTGTGCTTTAAAGTAGATGAGTTTCTACCTAAAGCTTGAGCTGAATTTTCTTCTGCTTTTTTGATACTGGTGTGGAGTTTTTAGGTTTTTTTGATTTTTAAACTCTGATCTGTCCTGATTTCCCTGATATTGTAATATCACATCTAACATCAAATTATTAATGTTATGGGGTTTGTCCAGACTTTTAAGCATTAGAAATAAAGTATCTTTTTGACTTCTTTGTACAGTTAATCTCACAAGATAATGAAACTTTGACATGAATACACATACTTCAGAACAAAAGGGAAAAAAGTATATAGATTTCTTGGTGAACAAGTTGTGTGTGTGTGCGTTTTGCTTGCATTTAAATGTCAATTCTAGAGTCATTCTTCCTAAAATTGCTTCTTTTACATTATTCAGTCTTTTCTGCTTGTATAGATTAACTGTTCTTTTCACAGTCATGTATGCCCATGTGTGTACATATTGTTTTTAATAATCTCTTCCAATAATAACTGACTTTTTTGCCAAGTATTGGTTTTTACTTGTCTATTTCTGGTTTTATGATATTTATGGCAGAATAAATTTAAGAGACTGTATTGCAGTACATATACTTTCTGATGCACAAATATATATATATATATAATATACATTAACAGTATACATTATAACTGATTATCTACAATATTATAGTTAATAATGTGCCTTATGTATTTTATGCAAATATTCCATGCCTATATATGTATGTATGTAAGTTCTCAATAGAATCTGCTAAAAGATAAATCCTAAAAGTAACCTCTGAACAACTTCTGATTCAGCTTCAATGATTCCCCAAATTTTCCTTGTGGGGGAGGGATTCCAAACATCCCATTGAGTTTCTTCTTTTGTCCTCAAAGTACAAATGCACAAGAAGATGCAGAACTCCAGTACCGAATTAATTGCCCTTTTACTATTTCCTGAATTGTACTAGCATTTAATAGCTAAAAAATGTTGCTTGGGAAACTTGATGTTTAAAGAAAAGTGGTAGAGACTCCTAGAAATTTGATTGCAAAGATTCCTGGCTAAGTGAAGTGTCTAGTGGGCTTTAGAAGTTGCACATCCAAATTAAAGGAGTGGAGTTTGGATGGATGTGCTTAGTCTTGAGAATATTAAATTTTGTTGATATTCTGACACCATGGGGTGGAATATAACAAGTGGTCAGCAGCAAACACTTGTGTTTTGTAATTTGGGAGTTGTGTTGCTGATATTCTGAGGAGAAATATCTTTCATCTATGAGCACAAATTTGGGTATAAGTTGGTGGTTCCTTCTTATCAGGATTCGCAGTTGTGTGGAGAAAGTTTCTCATCTGTGGAGTACAAATTGCTTTTGTTAATGTAAATAGATTAGAGAGTTGGGAAAAGTGGATCTGGAGTTCTCTGTTTAAACTATTTGTATTACAGACCATCAGCTTCCCAACTCTTTTTTGTATGTGGGTGGAAAAGTTCCTTCAAACAGAACCAAGAAATTTTATGTTGCCTCCGTGGTACTTGATGACAAATAATTTTGCCTTTGTTTAATTCACATTTCTGTTGTTTGATTGGCAGAGACTTGAAGCCCGAGAATATACTTCTTGATGACTGTGGTACGTAAAAATTAAAATTAATTTTGAAATAAGGAATTACATCTCTAATGAATACTGTGCCAGAAATCACGATAAAATTGTCAAATCTTAACTTCAATTAGCAAAATAAAAACTGCCCTTGCTTTTTAGAAGGCAGGGGAAAATACTGGGACTTTGGGGATCAGTGATGATGTTTGAAGGGTTAAAAAATGGCTACTTTTTCCCTTATACTCCTCCTTCTCCCTCCTTCTCTTGATTTAAGATGGCTAAAACTTTTATATGGATTTGTTTTGTTTGTCTTTTCTGCAACTATGGAAACACAATTTGTTAGATGTGGGGCCAGAATTTTACTTAGTAAACCAGAGTGTTTAGACCATAAGAAGAAAATAAATCTGAAGTGTTTGTGTTGTCAGATTTCAACTCAGAGAGGTCTCATGGTCACTGGTGCATATGTGGCTGGAGAGAGTCAAGGAAGTACAAACAGTGTGAAGAAATGTTTGTAGTCTTTTGTTTTTCAGAAGCCAAATGAATCTTCTTTAATGACTTTGTATGCAAGTCATTACCAGAATCTTTTGAATTGACTGTAGAACATGTGCAGCAATTGTCTCCTAAGCTGTGGGTGAATATTACAAGTTTGTTCTTGTAACTGCTGAGCATTTTAGTTAAGGAAAACTTGTGTTTGAAGTCGTTAACACAGTATATTTTTTTTTCAAGTCAGCATGTTCTGACTGATAAATTTCAAGGAAGATGATGCTTGGGAGAAGTCACTTTCCAAGAGCTAAAGCTTTGCTAGACATCAAATGCATTCTTTAATTTTTCTCTCCAGCAGTGTCTTGCAAAAGCTGACGGCTTCTTTGAGGAAAAATGTAGCCTTGCAGGACTGCATTAGAATGCTCCCTCCCTGCCAGGGAGATTTTGATCCAGTTCCAGAGAGCAGAGGAGACTAATTAGAAAATCGCTTCAGGAGCTCAGATCGTGCACTTGAGAAGGGGTTCATCAGATGTCAGAGAACAGAAGAGCATCTGGATGTATTTAAAATGGCATTTGCTACTCCAGAGCACTGTTATTTCCAACCAGTATACAGAGTGGCACTTGACTTTCTCTGCTCTTTCTCTCTCCATCCCTTGATTATCTGTCATGTGTAAATAAGAAATTAATATGATGTTAACTAATATTGATGCTGCAGAGATTTTTGAGTTCCAGAGCATGTATGCACAAAGACACTTGGGCATTGGAATAGGCTGCCCAGAGAGGTGGTGCAGTGTCCACTCTGAACAAGAATTTAAAAAGCTTTGGCTGCTTTGGGCTGGCTGCTTGCTCAGAAGGTTGTACTGGAGACCTCCTGAAGTCCCGTCCAGCCTGACTCATTCTGTAAATTTGGATGTTTCTGTAAATGACAGTATCCCTGTCCTTCATAAGCAGTAGTATAAATAAGTGTGGGGGTTTTTTCTTTTTCCCCAGTGAATCTTTCTCTACAGATGATTGGCCATTTTTTCCTTTAAAATTGAAAATATAATTTTCCTTTCTTCTGTCTAGACTTGTGTATTTTTATTAAGAAAGTACCTTATATATTTTTACTGTAAAATGTCAATACAGTTCTTGCCTTGAAATGTCTTGAAAGTGGTTGAAACAGTTCCTGAGTCTGTCCAAGAAAAAACTGTGTCTGTTCATGGGAATTTGAGGGAGGGTGGGTGAATTTATTCCCATTGCCCTTCTTGGACTCGTTCCCCATCTGAGCAGTGCTGACCATGACAAATCAGTCTTCCACCACATGATTTCTACATCGTAGGTACTGGTGTAGATGTGTGAGTAATAGGGAGGGTAATCAGCCCGAGAAGTTTGGCTGATAAAGTGAGGTAGAAGCTGTTACCCATTTCAGAGTGATTCATGAGAAGGGGAAATCCTACTATTGAACTGACATGTACATATAAATAATTCTAAGTGGGTTATTGGCTCAGCTACTTTTGTTTTGGGGTAGGAGTGGGAATAGCAATTGCAAGTACTTGCCATTATTAGAGTACTCTGTGAGAGGAAAACTGGGTGTCTCAGTACAGGCTACAGTTTTCTCACATTTTGAATAAATTAAGTAAATTTTGAAGTTTTATTAGGAAGTCAGCTAAGTTTTTCTGATGGGAGTACAGAATGGAAAAATACAAGTGTCTGATGAATACATAGAGAACCTGAAACGAGCAGTCATCATTTCTGCTTGTCCTAGAGCAGCAGCCTATGCCACAGCTCAGAACTGAGCTCAGAATTGAGTGCTCAACAGCAAATTTGTTCTGTATGACCTTCAGGAAATGAGTTAGAAATGTGCCTCTTTTTCTTTACATATTTGAGGAGGAGCTGAGTAATAATAATAAAAATATCACTCCTTTCTAGTTAAGTTAAATAACCTTAGTGATAAGAGTATATGAATGTTTCTGATGTCTTGGGGTGGGTTTTTTTATGAAGTGTTGTATGGAAGTTTTTTCAGTGGTGACCCTGTATTATTTGCTGACTATTAAAATTTATTTTAACATTAATAGGGCATATCAGAATTTCAGATCTTGGATTAGCTGTGCAGATTCCAGAAGGAGAAACGGTCCGAGGTCGAGTTGGGACTGTTGGTTACATGGGTATGTAAAGTATCCTTTACTTGATACATTGTACCAGAAAATGTAAGAATGACTTGTCCAAAGAATTTTATTTGGTCTGGACTACTTACTGCACGTCATGAGAAGAAGAAAGGTTATAAGATGCAGTGGTAGATGTTAGTAGTCAATTATAAACCTTCTGATAAACTTGAAAACGTAACTGAAAATTCTAGCTTTAGGTAGAACTTTAAGAAAGCACCTAGCTTTCTTCTGAGATTCAGCATCACAGATAAGCAGATGGATTACTGTGACAATACATTTCTTTCCATGCTTTGGAAAAACTTCATTCTTAGTTGGTAAGCAATACTGGACTTAAGCATTAAAGAACTTAATTCTTCTCTTGGATATAAATCGAGTCCTTACTGTAGAAATTAACCTTTCTTCATAGTGCAGAGAAGCTCCACAAACATCTCTGCACAGAGCCAGAAGGGTAACTGAGAGTTTTTCAAATATTTTTTTAGTCAATTTAAAGTGAAGTGTCACGAAAGTGTGTGTTTGTTTTTGTTTTGTAGCTCCAGAAGTGCTCAAAAATGAAAAGTATACATTCAGTCCGGATTGGTGGGGTCTTGGCTGCTTGATTTATGAAATGATTGAAGGCCAGTCTCCCTTCAGGAAGCATAAAGAAAGGGTCAAACGGGATGAGATCGACCGGAGAGTAAAGGAAGACCAGGAAACATATTCAGACAAGTTCTCAGAGGAGGCAAAATCCATCTGCAGGATGGTGGGTGAAGAGACGTAGAGGTTTGAAAATTAAATTTCTAATCCTTTTAAAGAGATCAACTACAGTATTTTAATGTCTTCATTCAGAAAGGAAAGCTGCATAAATTCATTTTTCATCACATGAATGGCACAGTCCAGTACTATTTGGACCACATGTAATTATAGATGGAGTAAAACAGCTCAACTTGGATACTGCATGGGAAAAAGTGGCAGAGTAGTACACTGGTTTGCTCACTTAAAAGAATATCTACAAAACAACAGCTTTTTTTTTTTTTTTCTCTTGCCTAGTCTTAAATTTATACAGAAAGCTTCAAAATTTTCTCTACTAGTTTGTGCAAAATACATGCATTATTTAAGCCCATTGGAAAAAAAGTAAGTCTGTATTTCCTGAATGAAAAGTCTACTGCAACATCTGTACTGTAAAATCTGTTCAACATGGCATCAATTAAAACATTCTCATATAACTTTGGGTGTAATCTTAAAATGGTTTGCTTTCAGGGATTCTTTTGTCTACTGAAAATATATTTGTTCCCAGAATGTTGTCATTTGGATTTCCAGTTTGTTTTGATAAATGATAAATTTTATCTAATAAATGGCCAAGCAGCAAAATTAACTTATTGAAAGATGTTGTATGTAGAATTATTTTTTTTAATTGTGGGATTATATCATGTATCAGCTTTGTCCCCCCTCCCATATCTTTGCAGTTACTTGCTAAAAATCCCGGGGAACGACTGGGTTGCACTGAAGATGGAGCTGCTGTTGTAAAGCAACACCCTATTTTCAGGAACATTAACTTCAAGAGGCTGGAAGCAAACATGTTAGAACCTCCATTCTTGCCAGATGTAAGTAGGTGAGACAGATTTGATTAGTATCTAAAAAGGCAAGAACTGTCATAATTCTATGTCAGCAATCATATGATCTCAGGGAAGCCTTTAAAGTTCATTAAATTGGCAGGAGAATGCCGTTGTGGCTGTTGAGAGCTAATTGTTTGGTATCATTTCATCTGAGATCACAGAATTATTTGCAATAGTGGTATTTCTCTAGGGAGCTTTGTAGCTGATTTCTTAGCCCTTAGAAGTCCACTTCCATAGCTCAGATATAGAACAAATGAGAAATAGGTTTGAAAACAATATTTTGGAGCTGAAAGGAGGGTGACAGAAGATGAATGAACTATGACAACCATTAAGAAATCTAGGGAAGGTTTTGGTACTTCCATTACTTGCAGAATGGTGGAATTGCTCAGGTGCCTTGTGATGAGATTCTTTTAAGTTTTCATATTTCTGTATTGTAGCATAGTGTAATTTGGTGATCAGCAATGAGAAAATATAAAATTACAGATGTTTCGCTCCCTTTTTGCTCATCTAGAGAAACAAAAACCAACCAAAAAGTACCCAAACCCAAAACTTTAATGAATCAATCTTGTCTTATACTGCAGCCACGTGCTGTGTATTGTAAGGATGTCCTGGACATAGAGCAGTTCTCAACAGTAAAAGGAGTGAACCTGGATACTACAGATGATGACTTCTATTCCAAGTTTGTTACGGGTTGTGTCTCCATCCCTTGGCAAAATGAGGTAATGTGTATTTCTTAAAAGATTATTTTCCTTAGTATTGATTTTCTCTCTAAGATGTAAAGAAGTTTCTGCTTTAGATTTCCTTGCTTAAAGACTTCAGAAGAGAAGTTTTTCCCAAAACATAAGCAACTTGCTAGAAACTGAGATCTATGGTAAATTTGTATCAATAGAATCTGACCTCACGTCATCATAGATACAGCGTTTAACATCAGCAGCACCACCTTTTCCTTGTTCTTCTTTCACATGTTGTTCAGCATTGCTGTTCACAGGAGAGGGATGGAGCTATTCCAAGTGTTCAGAAGCAAACAGGCACAGTGCATGTAGTGCCTGTGTATCAACAGAGGATCCAAGTGACACAGTGATACAGAATTGCAGACTCACCTTTTCCAAGGTTTCAAAACAAACAGTTCAATATCAGTTGAGTCAGACTGTTGTTCTCTTAGAGCTTTTTCATGTACCTAGTGAATGACTGTTCTAGTATTCTGCATAGAATGCTGGAATTTTACTGTCTCTTTATGCAGTTCAAATCCTCTTTACCATTTCAGCAAGAGCACTCAGTAACAAATCTTTAAAATCACAGTTGTTGTTACCAATGCCTTCCCCCTATTATAAGGTGTTAGTTGAAATTGGTATTGCCTTGAATTCTAGAGGTGTAGTTTCTTTCCCAGTATGATGTGATTTAATTTAAAACTTGAACACAAAAGATGAGCAATTTCTCAAAAAATTTGGAGAGAAATGTAGATTCCCTTTTGTTTTCCTTTTGCTTTTTTGCATTACATTAAAAAGATGTGAAAAGGTGTCATTTGACATAGAAAGTCTTCACTAAGAAGAAATGAACCTTGGAGATACAGATATTTCCTATGCTGTGATGCAGTTCTGAAATTCAGAATATGATCCAGTCATGAAAAATGCACTGCAGCTTAATAACCCAGCATAGAGTGGTAAAGTTGAAAATAGTTGTGGAATTCTGGTGATGGCAGTTCCTTCTCTTTAAGGAATAACTGTGCAGACTTCATTGTACAGTTGTGCTTGTTTTTTATTTTAATTCATGTTACTGAACCTTCCCTCAAATCTTTGCCCTTGGTCTTTTAAGAATTCCACTTGTCCTCCCATGACTGTACTGATGTCATGGTTTGTAATAAAAGCAGAGTGCATTTCTTCTTATTCCTCTTTATGCCCTCTCTCCCTCTACAAGGTGTATTCATCTGGCTCTGTGCTGTTGTGACAGATGTGTACCAGTGGCATTCACAGACAAATGCCAACTAGATGTGGGCATCAGCCACTCCTCCCCTTCTGACCCTGCCTGTTGGTTACAATTTGGCATTCATGTTCTGCTGTCCTTTCTGCACCCAGGGATTGTGGATTTATTTCTTTTCTGTGTACACAAAAAAAGATTCTTTCAAAATCCCTTTCTTCTCTCCAGAGGCCCATCTTCATTATTGTTTTCCCCATGTCATGTTTATTAATTCAGTTCAGTCCAGGGTATAGGGATATGACATTTGTTAGCCTAGACGACTCTGAAATGAGCAGATTACACGAAAGGAGAACCAATTTCTGGTTCTAAAAACTTCTGCTTATTGCAGAAGAAAGGCAAGAATGCAACCAAAACAAGAGAGCACCTGAATACTTCCCTGGGTGATAGTCTCTCACTGCTGCTCTTCAGTTTGTTGAGTGCACAAGGAGAGTTCATGTCAGCTTTGGGCCTTTGTGGAGCTCTGCGAGGGCTGTAGTTTGGATGATGAATTTAGAAGTGTGAGGAGTACCCAGCCAGGGTAAATAGATAATGTATGGAACTTGTTTGAGAGGCTTGTGTGGACTTCTCACTTGTATTTCATGTGTTTCAAAGATGATTGAAACGGGATGCTTTGAAGACATCAACGCGTATGAAACTGATGGTACTGTGTCACCAGACAGAGAGAGGTCTCCCAAACCAAAGAGAGGCTTCTTTCACAGACTCTTCAGTGGAGAGGTAAGGGTATTTCTTTTCTTTCATAAGAAATTAACAGTAAGACCTTAACTTCCATTCAAGTTGTTTATATTATTTTGTGATAGGAAACCCAAGTTGTTTGCTGAATACTGAAACCAATGAAATCTGGTGTGTTATGGCTTTCCCCCTCCACTGCATTTCAGAAATTGTGGCAATCCCTGTAACTCCAGGAGGTTTTCCTCTATCAGCACTCTCTCTTCCTCTAGTTGCCTGGGAAAAAGGTAGTGGGTGCTGTTAAACCTGTGCTACAGATCCTTTTTTACTGAAGAGGTTAAATTGGGTCTTGCTCCTTAAGTATTTTGCCAGTTTTTAATTAAAACTTCTGGGGAGATGTCTTCATAGGTAATTGAGGCCCTCTGTAAAACCAAGTAAATAGAAGTAAATAAGCAAAAATAAATATATATCCAATAAAAAAGTAAATAAGTAGAAATATCCCCAAAATGAATGAACAGGAAGAAGCATCATGAAACAAATGTTAAAATATCTTAGGTAGTTTAATGCCTTTAGCAAAGCAACAATGTATCTTCACATAGCTGATAATGCACAGCCTTTTCTTACACACGTGGCTTCTGCTCATTAGTAAAGGTTCAGAGAATTGAGTATTTACCACCTAAAAGACACAAGACATTGTGTTGGCTTATAGGATGTAAGAAATAGGCTATTTGAAAAGGTTTGCAGTTGAAGATGTTATACCCAATTCTGCTTGCTCAGTGTGCCTGCACTTAGAGTGGAATTACCTTGAGAAGTATGAATATATTCCAGTAGCAAACACTTTGGTAGAAATGACTTTTGCTTTCAAGCAGAAATGGAATTTTAAAATAGCTCAGAGCATATCATTAAGTAGCCACAGCAGGGTAGTGTATTAAAATTGTATGAAGAAATTTTTTGTCTTCAGCTGGCAGTTCACCTTTCTAAAATGATAAAGTGCTAATGGAATGTGTAATAGTACCATCATTTTTAGTTTACCTTTTCAGATTCACTTTTCTCCCACTTACAGTAGTGGAATAGGAGGGGTGGTTGAGTGTACTAATAATCTCAGTTAAAGATAAAGCTTGTGTCTTACTGTAGTCTTTTCCTGCCAAATCAGCAGGATTCATACTGTCCCAAGATCTGGTTCTATGTATTGAGAAAGAGTCCTAAAAAAAATAATATGGTTTGAGAGTTTTCAGTTGGTTTTGAAGTAATAAGACTGCAGTTAATTGTCTTGTGAAGTTAAAAGGAGGAAAGAATTTAAGGTTAAATGAAACTTTAATGACTTGAGATTTGGGGTTGGATTGTGGCTTCCTTTGATTTTCCCAAAGCATTTAGTTAGTATGGAATAAAATGTGCTGGAGAAAGAGCCACCCTTCCAGCCTTTCTGTTGCTCATAAAACACCCAAATAAACAATTGTCTTGGTTCTGCAGCTGAGTTGTCTGTTTGTCTTCTCTTGCAGGTCTGTTTTAAATCTGATTGCAGTGATGATGAGCAGGAGTCCTCCAGACTTTAAATCATTTTACTCTCATCAGAAAGGATGAGCAAACGTTAAATGTTTTATATCTCTGTAGCAAATTGTATTATATATATTTTTTATCTGAGTTCAAGGATTTTTGTACATTTGTACTTCATTTGTTTTAAGATGTATATTTTCACTAAAGCTTAATTGTACAAAAAGCAATGAGTGCCATTTGAGTGAGTGTGTTTCTGTATGTATTTGATTTATCTTGATTAATTTTTTCTCAGTGGAATGAATCTAGGAATACTAAAAGGATTTTAAAGCACAGAGATAATATCTATGGCATCAATGTAACTTGACTTCGTATGCTCCTGCTAAAATTCTTCTTCTTAATTAGGATCTTTATTAGCAGTTTTCTTAACTGTAAAATGGCTGTACTGGTGAATTCAATAATTCTGGTGTTATCCAGCAGCATGGCAGTGCTATTATCTAATATATCTCTCAAGCAACTGCTAAGAAAAAAAAGGAATTCAGTGCACTGTGGCCAGCTATTAGGAATTGCTCTTTACTATCTGGCTCTGTAGAGTATCCTTCTGTATTTCTGTATAAAGAGAATTCTGAACATTTACCTTAAATCTGTAACAAACTGTAGTACCCTGTTCTTTTTCCTACCTATCTTACACATCCTCTCCATACAGTTTCTTGGAACGAACCATGCAAATTGACCTATGCCAAAATTTTATAACTGTATTTTGAAAAGTTTGTTGTCTTTAATGAAAGGATTTCTTTTTACCTGTGGGGACACCTTTTTTATTTTTTTCTGTAAATGAAATAGTTTTTGACTCCATGTAGGATGTTATAGTTTTATAATGGGTTAAAAACCAAAGCATGGGGTCTTTTCACTAACCTCTTCTCTGCTTATTATGTTGGAATATGCAATGTTGTGGGGTTGACAGCAATCACTGCCACCGAGAAAAGGGCAAGGCAATTCAAAGTAGCAAATTTAATTATGTAAATATTTTTTTCTTATAGCCTTTTAAAACAGAAACATTAAAACCTGCCTTTAATGATTGCTTAACACAAATGTGGAGCTGGTATTGAAGTTTGTTATGATTACTTGAGGTTCATTAGTAAAACTGATAAAAGCTGCCTGAAAGCTTGTCAGACTTCCATTTTCTGGACTCACATATGCCAGACTTTTTGTTTTGTAAAATTTCCAGTAAAACTATTAATCTCTGTTTGAGAGTCAATTTACAGAGCACATTTCATTAAGAGCTTTTACTGTTTTCAAAATTTGAGTTAGGGACTTAAAATATAATGGAATGCTCTTGGAGTTGGAGCCATGACTTTAGCTACATATTTTGTTCTGTATTCTGGAGATTTGAAGATTTGTCTCCACTGAACATGCTTTTTATTTTTTTAAACTTTCAAACCTCTGGGGCACCAACCAGACCACACATGTGTTGTACACACAGAGCAACTGAGTAGCCCCCACCTCAAATAGGTCTCTGCTCGTGATCCACAGACCCACTGGAAGAAATTTAAGATGCTTCTGAGAAACTCACAACGTACACTTGATAGCCAAGCCTATCATCAGGTTTTAATTCACAGTGTTTGGTCTCTAAAGACAAATGTTTTGATGAATTAGAATTTGAAAGAAGTTGAAAAACCAGTGTGTTACAGAACCCTACTGGGGCTCAGCTGGTGTCTATCTGAAATTGTTCCTCTTGGCTACCGTGCCACAGAAATAAGGAACGAGAGACTCTTTTCCTGGGTTGTTAGTGCATTTTTCCTGCAGTCTAAAGCAGCACACAGGACACCAAAATGACTGTTGTGGAAAGTACAAAGAGAGAAATTGGCAGAGGGAGAGAGAGTTTGAATGAATTACTGGAAGATGGTCTGATGTAATAGTGAAGGGATGGGAGGCTTGACAGAAAGAGAAATGTCTGAAGGGAGGGTGTTGGCTGGAACCATTATGTGTGAGACAATGAGCTGGCACGGGCTGACCTGACCCTCTTGATTTTGTACCACAGTAAGAGAAGGACTCTAAAAAGATGGGAATGGAAAAACTGGGGAGTAACAAAAGTGGTTTATAAATACCGACCTGATTGCAGAAGTCATCATTTCCCCGATTAAGGGGATTAGTTTTTTAAGGTCTTAGGTTTGCTCTTCTAAGGCAAAGGAGGCTGTATTAAGACTGCACATATGGGGTGACAGTCTGGATTTAATGTCTCCATAGAGCAACTTGAAATTTGGGCAAGTATATCATGGACACAAGCTGAGTAAATTTTATTTAAAAAAAAAAATCAAAACAGGAATGGGTGTTAATAGATTAAAAAAAAAAAAATCTGAAAGTTTTTTTATAATGTATTTCTAATTTTCTTTCCTCATTTGATGGAGAGGGATGTTAACTTAAAAAAAAATGAAATCAACTTCTCTATTTTGGAGTATTGAGACAACAGTTGTTCTCCAGGGTTCTGTGAAGAAAAAAGTCTAGATGAAGAGAGAAGGGAAATTATTCCTAAAAAGTGGTTATTTACATGTCTGCTTCTTTGGGCAAGGAATTCCTTGTGAAAAAGTGGAGGGTTTGTTTGTTTTTTTTGAAGTTTTATTTAGTTCCATTTCACAAGTTTTTTAATAAGTTCTCAATAATACTTTTGAACTGGTTTTGAGTGGAGTACATTTGCAGGATTCAGACCTAAATTCCATTCCTTTTGAGCTTTGGGTTTTCTTGGTTGGTTGGTTGGTTTTTCCCCCGTAGGCTCAAGATGGCATTTTTTTACTAGCAATTTGTCCCTTTTAGCTAAAAATACAACCACATAATAATGGCTAGATATTATGTAATGTGGATCCCCTAAAAAATTAGAAGAGACAAGGAAAGGGAAGCATCAGCATAACTCTTCTTACACGGTACATGAAGATGAAGATGTTTTGGTGTTTAAGGTGACCAACGTGGGTTAAATGTCTTTATTGGAGTATTGGGAAATTGGAGATGGGAAAGGGTAAGGAGAACGGAGAACACCTGAAAGCAAAATATTGTGGTGTGATAAATTTAACATGAACTTAATATATTGATTTTTTAGGACACAACTGAGACAAAGCAGGGGGAAGGCAGGAGATTGTGTTGACTGATTATGTAGCCTTTTATTCCCAATAAACTGCTGGGGGAGAGGGCAGAAGCCGAGGAAATTCTTGTAATTTGGTATGACTTCATTCAGATTCTAGATCTGTGTGTTAGAAGGCTTTCATAGCAGCAAGACAATCCAAGAGCCCAAGTGGTGCAAGCTTTGGAAAGATCTGTGGAATTCCATGGAGTTATTTGCATGAGATCAACCCTCCTGTGGCTTGTTTTCCAAGCGTTTGTGTACGAGTCTCAATGTCTGCTTGTGTGTACCTCATGAATCTCTATTTAGCTCCAAATTCAGAAACTGTGAAACAATGTACCAGTATCTTAAGGGTTTCCTTAATGCTTTTGAATGTAGTGACCGACAGAATAGAATCTTCATGCCTCAGGGTTGGGTTTTTTCCTATTAAAAATATTGTCAGCTTCCTCCCCTTGGCCCCCCTGAGGTGGAGTGTTCATTATAGAGATGGTGTTATGTTGCTGGATTATAACAACAACAAAACAGTCTCAGCTGAAAAAATAAGAATTTAAAAATAATATTAAATAGGAAAAAACCTGTGGTATTTCTGTGACAACAAGAGCATTATCGACAAATCTTAGCCTTTCATAGATGTTGTCGTCTTTTTTTTTCCCAAGTAGTTTTTAAAACAGTAGTCCTGAAGGGTTATGAAAGAGAATTATCTCCATCTCAGAATGAAAGTGTCTAATTTATGAATCAATGATAGAAGCTATTAAATACTGTAACAATCAATTTTTAGAAAGCACTCCAATTATTTTTCAAACAACACTGATGCAAGAAATTTTTCACTGCCATTTTTTCAGATAATACTTGTTTACAAGTTACTAAAATAAGTCAACAGAAGGAATATTTTTCTATGGTTTACATTTTAGGGTTACATTAATTTAACATTGGAATTACCATCTTCATTTAAGTATAGATTTTCAAAAAATACTTCTCTTTAGGAAGTCCTCAAAATTTGAACGACTGGAAGGCATCTTTAAGTGCAATTCATGTTTACTTTGATTTGAATTACCTGCCTGGCTTATTTTGGTGCTTATGATGTCTCTTCTGCTGAATGTACAATTCTTTTTTATTTCATAATTGTTCTTGTGGTGTAACTTGAGTTTTGCACATGAGATGTAGGTAACTTTTTGTCATGTTCCAGATGTGTCCAAAACACCAGAATTCTTTCAAGGCATAGGAAGCTGACTGTTAAATGTGATGTGTTAGTTCCAGCATCTCCAAACCACTGACTGTTCTTGTGTGAGCTGTTTTCCTGGATGTTCTGGAATTGTAATTCCTGAAATAAAAGCAAAACACTGCCGCATATCTCAACCACATTCATTACTGTCTAATGTGATTTATTTACCATGTCTGTCATGGTATCTGGGAGAGAATAAAAAGAAAAATTGTAATTTGAAAAAGTAATTTGTAATCTCTTGAAGCAAAAAATATACATTGTATACTGTAAGTTTTTTACCAATGTAAGATAGTCGGATCCAGGAAAAAGTGCCCCAGCTCTGTTATAGTGGCTCAGCTGATACTTTATCTCATGGTCTGAATCTGGATTTCTGCAGAAATTTCTGTGTGCAGAGAAAATTACTGGGACGGGCTGTTTCTCATCAACACATTTACTGTAATTTTATAACATGAGTTGAAGGAGTAAGCACTGAAATGCTCTACAAAACAGCTTCAAATTAATGACTTTAACAACAAAACAACTGTGCTGTGACATATTGCAGATTATCTGTGCATATGTCAAACCACGTGGGCCAGCAGTCTCGTGAAGTTTGTTGGATTATTTGAGTAGTACCAATTACCTGGTGAATCGTTCACAGAAAGGCAGAAATACTGGCCAAAGTGTGACTTCAGGACAGTGAAAAATATTCCTGTCATGCTTATCCAACCCATTCTTAAAAACATTAGATCCAGAGGTAACCTTATAGACAAGGTAAGAGCATGTTTCTTTTTCTTTCTCCTTGAGGCTGAGATTAATTCATTGTCATCCGCTAAATTTCACGTAACCTTTTATGTGTGCACTGTTAATGCATTGAAATTGTGACTTTGTTTTAATTTGAGGTAATGCTGACTTTACAAAAATGCCCGTTTCTAACCCTGCCTGCTTTTTCTTGCCCCTTGCCTGTTTTACATGACTTTATTTTTGCCAGTGCAGTTTGTGGGGCAGGATCAGTGACGTGACATGTGCAAAACCAAGGGTCAGTAAATTTGGATTGGGAGTACCTACTGATAGAGGTACTCACTAAAGGAAAACCTCATACCCCTGAGTTGTCTTCCAGTTGTCTCAGCTCCTGGTTAATGAGCCAGAGGGCTCCCACTGGCGATCCAGTTGAGAAGGACAAGGAGAACAAAGAGGGATGTGCGTGTGGGCAGGCAGTGCCTGGTGCTCTGCCGGTGAGTCAGCAGCCCATGGGGGACTGGCACACTTTTGTTTTGAAGCTTCAGAGCAGGCTTGCAAGGACTGGCTTGGTTGGTGGCTTGTTTAATCTTTTATAAGAGCTTATGCTCTTCTTAAAGTATGTGCTTAAGTTTATTTGAAAGTGTGGAGTGACACATGCAATTAACACAGTGTGTGCAGCATTCCAGCTCTGCTGTCACCTTCTATCATGTGTCATTTGCTAAATAAAAAATTCATGATTATCCACATGTTCCATAGAAACCTTTCTGTGAGCTTTATGGGGAAAAATATATTTTTTTCCTAAGAAGCTCACAATTTGTTGCACATTTTTAATGAAATAGGGGTTTGCTCTAAATTGAATTGCTTTCAGTACTGTGGATAGGTTTACTGCAGAGGAATGTTTCATATGGTTTGTCTTTTATTAACATGCTAATAAAGTTAACTGGCAGAGCACTGAGTTACTGAGTATTTGGCAGGAATGTGATCTGTGACGACTTCTGTTGGCCTGAATATTCAGAGACATGAGCTTCGCGTCTTTTTGTTCGTATCTGCTAGCAATAACCAAGTAGAATTACTGGAATTTTGTTTTCTTAATAGTTCCAAGAGCTGTTCTCCATTTGCACTGCTGGCACCCAGTTTCATGTGTTTGAGCTATAAGTTGAAAAACCAGCACTCCTCAGCTGTCATGTACAATCTGTATTCAGCGAGCGGATGTGTTAAAATCAGTGGTTATAACTGGAAAGTTCACAATACTGTTGATTTTTTTTTTAAGTGCTTAGTAATCTAACCAATGCTTTAAATGCTGTACACTGTCTCTTGTATCCTGTGTGTTTAGTGTGTGAATTACAACTGTGAGAGGTATCCCCCGATGAGGGCGCGGGTCCGGCCCCTCACGGGCCGCGGTCACGGCCGCCTCCCCCCGCCAGGGGGCGCCGCGGAGCAGCGCCAGACGGGGAGGGGCGGAGCCCGCTCTCTGATTGGACAGAGCTGCTGTCACTCTGCCCGTTTCCCCTCCCCTTTGCCGCGTGCCCGCGCGTGACGCCGCGCCGGGGTGGGCGGGGCGGGGCTGCCCGGTGGGGGTGGGGCGGCGGCGGCGGCGGCGCGGGGACCGCCGGGACGGGCCCAAGATGGCGGCGGGGCGGACGGGAGGCGGTCGCGGGCCCGGGCGGCGCCCGCCCCATTCATCGCTGCTGTGACGGGCCCGGGCCCGCGCAGCGCCCGCACCGCGGCGGCAGCGGGGCAGGGGCGGCGGCAGCGGCGGCGAGACAGCGCTCGGGCCCGCCGGGGCGCCCGCGAGAGGGCGGGTTGGAGCGCGGGCCGGTGCCGGCGGCGCGGGCGGAGCGGACATGGCCACCATGGAGAAGCTGACGAAGGCGTTCGAGTCGCTGCGCTCCTTCCAGCAGCAGCAGGGCCCGGCTACCCTGCCCGAGGAGCCGCTGCAGAGACCGTGAGTGCCCGGGGCTGGGGGGTCCCTGCCCGCGTGTCCCTCGCCCCGCCCGGGCCGGAGCGGCCGCCCCGCCAGCCGCGCTCGGCCCCGGCGCTGCCCCGTCCTGCGCTGGGGGCGGCTCCGCGGACCGGTCCGGGTGCTGCTGCTGCTGCTGCTGCCGCCGACTCTCTGCTGAAGTTTAAGCGCGGAGTAACTTTCAGGGGGAGCACTTTTGAAAATGCAGCGGTGCAGGTGGTGAACAGGGGATACAGCGATGCTGTGTGGGTTTCACAGGCTGGGTCCAGGAACGAAAACCTTATTTTCGGCTGATAAGCTGCTGCTGCAAAAAAGACAAAACCCCTTAAGCATAACTTACAGCACTGCTTTCGACCTTCTCTGGTAACTCTCGAAATCCTCCCTCACAGACCTTGTTTTTCAGTGCTTGACTCTTCCTGCATGAGAGTCTTTTCTCTGAGCTCTCTCCAGCTGATTGTACAGGTTTCTTGAAATAAGGATTCAGGGCTGAGCAAAAGAAATTTCTTCCATTCTGTAGTTCACTTTTCATATCTTTAAGAGTATCAATTGTCACTTGGTTGGTTTTCTTCTGTCTTGTCAGAACAGTGCCCTGAAAGTTGATGTTGAAGTTAAAAACAAGCATTAACATTTATGAATTCAAAAGTTAAATGGAGTTGAAGTCTGAGCTCTGAAAGGTTTGGAAGGAGTCGCTGTGGATATGTGGATATGTCTGTTTGTGATAAACTTCATTTAAAGTCTTGTGCTCTGACTTGCTGCGCAGAGACCTAAGAGGGATTAGTTTAAATATTCCTGATACCCTTTTGCTTTCTTAAGCATAAGGGACAAATGCATTAGATCTGTGAGATACTCTGCTGTCCCATCAGAAGGCATTACTGGAGGACAAGGAGCTGTTCAATACCACAGTGCTGCCCCTTCCATTTGCATCCTCTAAAATAGCTTTTATTGAGCAGGTGCAGGGAGCCAGGTTTTTACAGGATGAAGACGTGAGTCACGCTGTTGCTTCTCCTGCAGCTATTGGGGAGATGGGAAAAGCAGAAGGGTTGGGGAGCAGGTAACTCCTAAATTGGCAGTTTCCTGCGGTGCTGGCAGGGGAAGCGAAGCAGCGGCTCTGGGCTCTGGGCCACCTGCTCCCACAGCACACTGTGCTGCAGTTGCCAACCGAATTATCACTGTTGGGACCGTTTCTGTTTGGAGAGTGTTGTCTCAAAGAGTCTCAGTGCATCTTCACACTTGGTGCATAACAGGTGAAAAAGCTCATCTTCGTGAGCTGATTGTTTTCAGAGGCCTTGCTGGTGTGCATTTTTTATACTGGTACTTTCTGTGACGTGGGGGATGGATGACCATCTATTTCTCATCTTTCCTGTATGCAGTTCAAAAAGTCTGTCTAGGAAGTTACTGATGAGAGAGGTTGAGGTGTTTCAAGAGAAAATCCTGAAAATTATTTGTGATGCCTGCTGAGGGTTATTATGCTCTTAGTTTGGATGGTCTAAATTTAGGCATATTCTGCTCTGAACATTAAAAAATTAGTGTTGTAGTTGTCCTTGTTGACTTTGCTTTGTGTTTAAAAATAGGCTGTGTTTTCAGGAAGCTGATGAGATTGCATGCCCCCAGGAGCAGCACAAATTCAGTGACAGCACTGAGCCTTAGAAAAGTCAGTGAAAGGCTGTTGTGGCAGCCTTTGCTGAAGCTTCCCAAATTTGAAGTGAAATGGCAGGTGACATCTTGAATGTAATTCATGGTACTGCCTGCATTTGTTTTTTCTTGTTTGTAATGGACTGGAAAGGAAAATTGTCTCTGTGTTCATCTTCCTTGTGGTTCTGTGTAAATAACACTTAAATATTTTGTAGTTCTGTCTGGTTCCTGTGTCCTACTGAGAACTGTCTCCTACTGTGAAATGTTTTAAGATCAGAGAGATTGAGGTAGAGAAGAATTTATTGTTTGCAGAACATGTATCCATGTTTTTCTTCACTTTATTGTAAGACAATGACTCCAGAACTTTGGGTAATATTGATATCCTGTTATTACTTTTTTATTAAAATATTAATCAAATCCAAGCTTTTACCAAGAAGGCCAGAGCTTTTTCTGTTTTGAGAGATTTTAATCAGCAATAATCATGTGTTATGCTTATATTATGCATTACAGTCAGATGTCAGTGTCTGGTCCCTTCTCTTGTCTCTTGTGTTGTTTTTTTTCCCTTCTACGGAAACTTAACTTGAAGTCTCTGTCAAATTGCTTCTATAAACTTCTGCTGAGGCATCCGATTTTCTTCCTTAGCCATTTTTAGCTTTTTCAGACTCTTCAATTTTATTTTAATTTGGGCATTGTGTTTTGTATTACAAAGCTCCCACTAACTTCAAATTTTATTAATATGATATAATACGATGTAAAAATCCAGAGTTTACTCACTGAAACTAAAAAGCAGACGGGTCATCACATGTATTATATTTTACATTTTATTCATTTTTACTGCTTAGCAGCTGGGAGAATGACTTGCTAGTGTTCCTTCTGGAAAGGTATTTAGCTTTTATTTAATTAATCCAAAGGTAGATTCTTCACCTTTCCTCTTGTCAACTTGTTCTAATAATCAATTATTGTAATTTTTTAAATTTTTTTTTTTAACATTTGATTCTAACCATTACTGTTACAACAGAAGGTGCTGCAGAAGCCCAAGTGCTCTCCAAC
Source organism: Empidonax traillii (assembly GCF_003031625.1). Lineage (NCBI taxonomy): Eukaryota > Metazoa > Chordata > Aves > Passeriformes > Tyrannidae > Empidonax > Empidonax traillii. The sequence continues at coordinate 383,055 of NW_020955514.1, forward strand.
AATATACTTTTTTTTCTATACTCACCAGTTTTTCTGGGTATTTTATGTTTGCCTGGAGCTGTGCTCACAGATTGGTTTGATTAGTGCTGTATGGATGCGTATCATGAATTTTTTGCTTCAGTGAAGGCCACGTGAACAGTGTGGATGAAATGTATTGCCCTGCCTGGCAGTGGTGGTTCCCAGATGGATTTTTTGGAATTAGCATTTCTAGGATGTCTAGTAGACCAGTTCTAGTTAACTTGACTACCCATCATTGCCTGTGTCACTACACATTGTTTCAGTTGTCCATCTTATTTGCATTTAGTTTGTTTCTTGATCCCCTCATACTTCTGTTTGTTATTAATGGAGTAGCTTTTAGTTTCCTGTTATTTTTCTCAAGATTAATGTCAAGCCGTTTGGTTTGGCCCTTTTTCTTATTGCTGGTTCAGCTTTAGAAATTCTCTACTCGTAACATATCCTTAATTTCAAGGGCTAATAAAAACTTAGCACTGTTGAGCTGCATCTCTTTGTAATCAGCTCATCAGGATTCAGAGGGGAAAGTTATCTGGGCTTGATGGTTTCCTTACGTTGTTCATTAATCCTCCTGGCTGGAGATGGTCTGTAGAAGTAGGCAGGAGATTAAACTCCCCTGCATGTGAGATGAAGCTTTCCTGTAGATAACTGCTACTTCCAGTATCTCCTGCCTTCTGTTATTCATTAGATATGTGTGACTGATTCATCAAATGTGTGATGCTGTTGTTGCCCCCCTGGTTATGCTCATCAGCAGTTTGCCTCAGGACTTCATAATATAATATATATAATAATATATATAATATAATATTCATATATAATATTGTTGTTTTTTTAAATAAAAAATCGTGTGTTGTCTCTACATCCTGTTCTGTTATCCTTCTCCCTCTGTAGCCCCAGAAAATGTGTGCATGCACATGATACACATTGTGGTTTTCCTTCCACCTTTCATTTCCTTAAAGAATTTTTTTTAGAAGTTAAATTTTCCTTAGCCAGGCCTTTTAAAAATTTTTAAGTTAGTGGTTTCAGCAGAATTTTCAGTGGTAGATTAAATGTTACTTGAGCTCTCTGTTTACAGAAATCTGCCTGAGAGATTGATCTCTACTAGTCTGAGCAGTATTGAACAGCACTGCCTGCCTTGCTCAGGGCTATGTTATGTGTAGATAATAAAGAACTTGATTCTGAAAGCAGTCTCATTCAGTATCTTTAATGTGTTCTGTATCTGAAATACTGAGCTTATGGGCAAGTTCAGATGTGCCTGTTCTATTTTTGGGTTGAATGTGTGCTGAAAATGGTGCTCATAAGAGATGTGGGCAACGCTGGGCAAAATTATCCTGAAAGGTGAAATGATTTATTCAATTTTCCGAGGTGGCTGTTCACATCAGCAATGCTGACGTTGTGAGATCAGATGGGCATCTTGGGGAAGTTTTGGTGTTTTGTTAGAGATGATCTGAAATGCTGCTGAAGACTTTTGGTGCTTTTTCAAGAGAGAGAGAAAGACATCGTGTGTCTTCGTCTGCTTGTGTTCTGCCGGTGGCTTAAGAGCCTGAGCCCAAGCAGGGATCCTCCTTGAGGAATGCTGTAGCTTGCCTGAATAAAGTGCTGCCAAACCATAATGGAAAAAATGGCCTTGGTCAGAGCTATGGAAAGTATTTCTGGGATCTTTGTGGGAAAAACTGAAATTCTGGGAATAGCTTAACGCTTTTCAACCCCCCACTTCCAGTCTGATGGAAGGAAAGGGACAGGGATACTGGCAAAGAATGACTTTTTCCAAAAGTTTGCACATTTTCCAAAATTGTGCTATTATTTGAGCTAAAGCTCTTAAATATTACAGTGTAATTCTTAAAAAAAATTCTCAAACACTGTATTTTGGGTTAGCTTAATTTACTGTGCTCACTGGCTACTTGCTATTAGTCCTTAATGCTGTGGTAATGATATTAATGCAACTTATGGCTGTTCACATATTTTTCCAGCTTCTAGTTCAGAAACAGTTTTACTGTTTGATGAGTTTTGCTACTTTTTGCTAAGACAGAAAATTAAATACTAAAAATACAAATGATCAGTTCTCACTTGAAAGACAAAAAGAAAGATTCTCTGTGAATGTGAGTGAAGGAGCTGGTAACTCCTTATTGTGAAACACACTCAGGAGAAGTACCTTTGGGTGTGTGGCTTTGCTCTAGCATTGCTACTGCTTAATTATTTAAAAGTAACATCTGCTTCCCTAGAAGTGATTGTGTGTCAGTAAAGTTAGGAGTAGGATATACTGCACACTGAAATAAAATTTCACAGTCATGGTTGAGAGTCTGTCTCGCTCTCTGTTCTCAGTTCCTTTGTTGGGGGTGGAGCAGGGAAGAGCTGCTATTCCAAGAGCTTATGTCATGTTGAAGTGAATGTTAAACAGATTTTGCAAAGCAGAAGGTTTTCATATTGTGCTCTGCACTGCTTGTAGATGCATATCCTTTGATTTTGTGAATTTTGTTCTCTTTTCTTGTACACCCTGGGCCATACCAAGTGTTACTGTAGGGACCTTATTCTCGATGGGCAGGGACTGTGCCTTGAGCTTTGCTATTTTTGTAATTACCAGTTGGAGGAATGTAGTCTATGATAGGATTGCTTTGTCATCCTTTCAGATGTAAAATGGTCCATTTAATTGAACTCAAGTTTAAGACCTTGGCAGACATAAAAAGTCTAAGGTGATATTATGTACGAGGAAGGTCTTTTAAAAAGTGGTATCTTTTGTTCTCATGGCTTCTTTTTCCCATCCCTTTTTTATTCCATCAGTTTCTTTTATTTTCACTTTGTTCTAGTTCTGCTCCACGTTTTCCTTCCTTTCCATTTACTCTTCTTCATTTTTCTTTCCCAAATGTTTTCTTAGTGAAAATTATAGAATTAATATGATATTCCCTGTTGAATGGTTCATTGCCTTTCTAAGCTTGTGTCCTTCCCTTTGCTTGTGTCCTGCTTGCTCTCAGCAGCAGTTGGCAGATGAGGTCCTTCCTGGGACTGCAGGTAGTTGGTTTGTGGCTGTTTCTCTAATGACCAGAAAGTGCATCTTTTTCTTGTGTAATCATTAGACACTGCTCCAGCAAGAGTGTTTCAACGGCCACTTCTGAACTCTTGTCTCAGACTCACTATCATTATTTTCTTCCTTTAGAAAGAAAGAGCTTTCAGCTACCAAGAAAGATCGAGTGAACCACTGTCTAACAATATGTGAAAACATAGTTGCTCAGTCTTTAAGGTAAGACAATGGCTTTTATTTATTGCCTTAGAATGAATAGCAACTTTGTAGTGTTACCTGTTTGGAGGATTCCTGATAATTGCTGGTTTTAAGTGCTGAACTTCTGTTTAAAACTGAAATGGCGTGATTTCGTATTTTTACCATCCCAAGAAGATGAAGAAGTACTTTTGTTTTAACTGTTGCTGGAGTGGGCATTATCCTTCTGCTGCAGACAGGGAAACTTAGGCCAGGTTATGTAGGAAAGAGCAGGGAAATGATCTCCCAACTCCTAATGAAGTGCTTTAATATACTGTATGTCTTTGCCTCCTATATAAGTTTGTGTAGCTGGATTATAAAACCCCTTCAAAAACAGCACTGGTGTTTCCTTTTCAGAGTGCACACTGTCATTTTTTAATGTTTGTTTATTTAGAAATTCCCCAGAGTTTCAGAAGCTGCTGGGCATTGCTATGGAACTCTTTCTCCTGTGCAGTGAGGATGCAGAATCTGACGTCAGGATGGTTGCTGATGAATGCCTTAATAAAGTTATTAAAGTAAGAACCACATTTTGCCTTTTCTTGATGCAGTGTCCTGTATGAATTCACACTGATGTTCTTGTAGTTGCTTTTCTTATTTCAATAATACCTCTAAGTAAGCTTCTTTGCTAAATTCTGTACATGCTCTTAGGAGAGCTTCTAATGCCCAGATCAACATATTTAACTCGTCTTCTGTCATCCATTGTTCTCATCTAGTCTTTTGTACGGTTGTTCATTAACTTTGTTCTCTTCAAGTTAACCAAAACAAGAATCTTGGCTTTTCTAAAATCATCTTGTGTGGGAGAAATACTCTGTTATTGTTCTGTAAACATAAAGATACTTAGCATGAGGAAAGGTAAAAATGTTATTTTAAAGCTATTTGAAAACTGTAGTGCCTTTTCATTCCAGACTAGTACTGTGCCCAAATTCAGGTAGTGGGATTTGCTGAGACTTTTAGGAGGAAATTTTAGGCAGTACTTGGGATAAATACGGTGTTCTGGAGATTGCTTATTCCCCTGCTGTGATCCAGAGTGAAGGGCTTGTTGGAGAACAGCAGATGGGCATTCATAGGAGGTCAGGCAAGGTCTAAATCGTGATTCAGAATATCTTAAAATGAACCTTTTGAGTAATTCCTGGGAGCTGCTGCTTTCAGGACAGGTTTGCCTTCACTTGCCCCTTTTTTTTCCCCTAGAAATACTTGAACTTTAAATCAACCTTAGGTACCTGTATAATTAGAAATACACAAATAATCATTTTCTTCAGCACGAAGGGGTGTGTAGAGGCAAGCAAACTAAGCATCCTTATTCCTTTATAGATTTCCTCAGTTAAGTTATGTTTGTTTGATATCTGAAGGAATTAAGTTTTGGGGATTGAGCTTGTGGCTGAAAGTTGTGTGAAGAAAGCTTACTGATTCTGTAGTGTATTCCATGATGATAGGGAATAAGGAAGTGCAAGTGCCTTGCTTTTTTGTTTTGCCCTGTGACACTTTACTCTTTTCACTTTGATTTAAATGTTTTTCCATTTGTGGGAGAGCACTCTGTGAAATGCATACACTATTATTTAACTTAACTTGCATTAAAAAATGCCCTGAAACAGTTTTGAAGACTGCAATCTTACTTCCTACTTTCTGTGAAACTCTTTCATAGACTTGGTATAAAAGTTACCTCATAAATTCCCCCATCTATTAAATATTGTTGCTTTCTAGGATGGTTCAAGGTAACTTGAAGAACTTTAATTTTTTTTTCCCCCAAAAAAATTGTATGGTAGTTGATTTTTAAAAATTAAAGTGATTTTAAATGACAGTCTTCTATCAGTCATTAGACTTGCCAGTTGGTCACAGCTCTGATATTCCAACCACGTGGATGTATCAGACTGTTGTGGAGCCGGTTGTAGTTTGTATTCTGTTTCTGTGTTTCATGCTGTGTGTAAGCAACTTAGTCTTTAGGCAGACACTCTTGTGTCTAAATACAGAGACAAAAAGATACGCAGTTTTATTTTTGGTTGTGCAAGTTGCAGTGATGCGTGTGGTGAGTGGAACAGAGGTGCTGGACCCCTAAGCTTGCATTTAGGCCAAGTTCAGCTTTTTTTAGTACCCCAGGCATTTTTAGAGACTAATTCTTTTGCTAGGTAGATGTTTTGTATTTTCTCTCTTGAAATAGGAGAATATTCAATATGTAAGCATTATATAATGTTTAATTGGACAATATAGAATATTTAATATATAAGCATTACTTGTGTAACTGTGTGTCTGAAGTTTATGCTCATTAGTCTAACTGAAAAATTAACACTTCTGTGTTAGACAAGGCTGACCACATAACTTTAGACAAGGACACTGTAAGTCATTTTAAGTATCACTACACTTATCTGTCAGAACCTCAAAGACAACATAAATGGTTCAAAATGTAAACAACCTCGGTGATACCTTTAAAAGAGAATATACCGAGTTGGGAGTTCACCAGGTTTCTGTGGGTTCGGTCAAGCTGTCTTGTTTCTGAAGCTGATGCACAGTGTTGTAGTATCCTCTGGGATAATGATACTGATGGGACTCCTCACACAGATTGGAGTACAGTTGATCTCAGTAATTGGGTTTTATTATTGTAGTTATTTAGAGTTGACTATGCTTACAGTTTTTTCAGATGACATTTTAAATTCTAGCCTGCTGAGATTAAGTTTTTCACCAGCAACAACAGTTGGATGGGTTGTAAGGACAACTTAGCCTTGAATCCAAAGAGTAGTTGGTGCCCTTTTCTGTTGCTTGATATCGTTGTGTACCTACTTGCTGTCATTTAGGCACCTGCAGTCTATAGTGCTTATGCTAGTATAAAGATACAACCCAGGTAGGATTTTTCTGGGCAAGGTAATAAAATTGTATTATAATGACTGGTATATTATATAATGACTGGGGTTTTGGGGCATGCAATTTTAGACTGGGGGGAATTGTGGTCTGGAGGAACCACAGGCACTTCACTGACCCTGCTTAAGCACTCATGGCCTCCAGCTCAGTGTGTATCATAAGATTTTGTAGTCACCATGAGTAGTGCTGGGAAGATGTGAGTTTAATGGTTGGTGGCCACCAAGGCCGTTAGAATATTAGAAATTAATAAATTATTGAGCAGAGAATAAAGAATTAAATATTAAACGTGAAAGCACTGTATGAACCCACAATGTAGTCACTCTCACATTGTATGGAACTCTTTTCTCATCTGAGGAAGGGGTGGTAGAAATGTTCAGAAATAGGAGTGCACACTAGAAAGAAAACTGGAAGGGAAAGGGTAACCAAAAGTATACAAATTATTCTGTATGAAGAGATTATATATAGCAGAATTATTTTCATGGTTTTTGTATTCTCTGTTACTTCAAAGACAGAGAATGAGAGAGTTGAGGTGAACAGAAAATTACTACTTCTCAGTGCTTACTTTGGTTTCACATACATTGATTCTTAGCCAGAGTGCAGGTTCAAACTACAAGGTGTGCTCTGTCACTGTGTGCTTGAGCAGATCCTGGGAAGTGACACTTGTGGTGTCCAGAACACCTTGTGGTGCTAAAGGGATGCAGAAAATAGGCTGATTGATGAAAGAAGGGGTTTTCAAGGGCTGTTAAAGGTAATGGTACAAATACAGCTTCAGCTTGAGAAATAGGAGGAGGCTGCATGGCAGTGTGGGTGTGTAGCAGGGGATGCCTCTTGCTGCTTGGTGAATGCTATTCTTGTGCTTTAATGTTCTATTCCTGAGTATCTGTTCCTGGCAATTGCTGGAAAGCACAATGGGTTGGCTCTGCTTGGAGTCTGATCCCATATGGCCTTTTGCAGGTAGAGTGGATAAAGGAGTATTAGCTGCAAAGACAGTTTGTGGAGTTTGTCTGCATTTGGGTGAAGGATAAAGGTGTCCCTCCTCAGTGTTTCTAACTTGCTGGTTATGCATCAAATAGATATCATGAGATAGTTCTGTGCCTTTTTTGAGGCTGTTCTACTGCAAGTGTAGTGTTGTTCCTGTAAAGTGCCTCCCCTCTGATACAGTGCATTTTATTGCAGGCTTTGATGGATTCCAATCTTCCCAGGTTACAGTTAGAACTATATAAAGAGATTAAAAAGGTGAGTTTCTTTCATGTCCTACTGAAATATGCTATTTATTATGTGCTTTTGTATATTGGAATGTGGCATTAATGTAAATGAATGGTTTGTCTCTTAAGATCAAGGTCAAAGTTTCATTTTGAAAGGATTTGTGACTGTTCAATGTATTTTCTACTGAATTCTTCAGTGTTGGCCCCGTTGTTCAGATTTAACCACTCCTGAAAGCTTATCTGGCAGAAAATGTGTGAGCATTTGGTGCGAACAGCAGTGTGAGTTAACCTTAGTGACTTCCAACCCAAAGGAATAAGGCATGTTCATGATGTTTGCTCCACTAACTGAACTGGAAAGAACAACTTGAAGCAAAAGGGTGGTGAAAAGTAGATGGAGGACAGTGACATTCTTAATTGACAACAGCCTCTTGGAGGAATCATTTCATCAAGACTCGAAGACCCACTACAACTGCTTTGTGTGATGTGTATTTACAGCTTCTTACAGAGGCATAGAAAAAATACTGAAGCATCTCTCTTGGCACCAAAAGTCACAATTTAATTATGCTCCCAGAAAGAAATTCAGTAATAGCCTTTTTGAAGTCTGTGACTACAGAAGAGAAATGGTGCAATCAGGAGAATATTACTGAGAGCGTTTCTCTTGCATCTATAAACATAGAATTAGGCTTGTATAGAGGGAAAATACAGGTGTTATTTGTCACACACTAATAATATTGCTTTTTGTTATCTTTGGAGAGGAATGCAGGAACTCCAGAAAATAAGTCACAGAAGCAATGTACATAGCTTTTCTTCTAGCAGGTTTGGACTACTTGTAAGCCCTGTAGGAATATCTTCCAGTATTGTTGTGCCTTAATGTCATGCAATATTTTTGAGGGTATGGAAATGGACATTTATCTCATTCACAGAAAACAGCCAACATATAAATTGCTCTGAGATTTCAGCACATTATGACCAGCTGCAGGAGGAATATTTTGTTGTTCAGGTGGCATGTTTCTTGAAAGGTGCTCTCAGATTCATGACAGAGGTGTGAGGGAGGTAACATGCACAACACGAACACCCAGCAGACTAAAGTTGGTTTGTACATCAGTTGGATCACTTTAGGAGCCATGCCAGAATCTTCTCTTTGGTTATGAACCTGAAAAATGTGCATTTTGTAATTCAGATGCAAGTATTTTTTCCTTGTCATGATAACGAGACCAGAAGCCTTTGATACATGAGTGAAAGAAAGAAAGAAAGAGTTTTTAAACATCTCAGCTCTGTTGTCAGAGGGCCTCGATTTGAGAAGCACTTTGTTTGGGTTTCAACTACATTAGGTAGACACTTTCTCCTTAGACATTCTGGCTCAAGTCAGGTGCACAACTGAAGGTGTCAATACAGGGAAATAGATGCTAAACTTAAGCAGTCAAGCCATTGTGAAGTGATACAGATCAGTATGTTGATCTATTTCCTTTGGCGTGCTCAGAAGCTGAATGTTACTTATTTGCATATCTTCACTGCTGTCAATTTTCTGCTGCATTTTTATCTCTGCAAGTGTTCCAGTGATTTTTAGACTTTCATATCATCAGTGTTTCTTTGTTGAGTGATGCCTTTCTCTGTGGTATTTTAAGCAGATTTCAGCAGAGCAGAGATCTCAAGACATTTCCTTCTCTTTCATAGTGTTTCTTATTATTCATTTCGGGTCACTCAGAAAATTCCCATAACAGCTAGAAAAATGAAGGTAGTCATGGAGCTGACTTCTTTTTGGCTGAAGGAAATGTATGGCTTTCCAGACACCTTACATTTCTATCTGTTCAAGTAAAATATATTCTCTATTATACATACTGTATGTTGGATATTACAGGCAGTTTTTTTAGGAAATGGTTTTGCTTGATGAAATGTAACAATTTCATACTCTTGTCTAGAATGGTGCTTCCAGAAGTCTTCGTGCTGCACTCTGGAGATTTGCTGAGCTTGCCCACCTAGTTCGGCCTCAAAAGTGCAGGTAAACCCGTCCCTAGTAACAAACTTTACAAATGCAGATGTTAACAACACATTACTGAAGTTTTAAATAGGTAATTAGGAGGTTGGAGGAATTCCTACCACCTTAGTGTCTCTGGAGTAGCTTTATTTGATTAACTTTTAATGGAGTTTCAGTTCTGTGCTGTACTTGACTGTGGGGAAGAGGGGGAAAAACTTGTGAAGACAAATGACTTGTATTTTTAAAGTGTATTCTTGTATTCAGAAGATTTATTTTCCTTTTTTTCCTACGTTCTCTGTAGCTAACAGGTGTATTTTTGTTGTTAGGCCTTACCTGGTGAACCTTTTGCCCTGTCTGACACGGATAAGTAAGAGACCCGAAGAATCGGTGCAGGAGACTCTGGCTGCGGCCATACCAAAAATCATGGCAGCGTTTGGCAATTTTGCAAACGACAATGAGATTAAGGTACTTTTCTTTACCCTATTAGTGCTCCCTCTTATATCCCAAAGCACAGTCAGCTGTCAGCACTGTCAGACAGATGTTACAGAAAGCAGTGTTCCAACTGCCTGTCTAAATTAAGGCAGAAGTTGCCCTTGGTTGATGTGCATGAAGTAACGCTTAGAAAAAATGAAAAATACGTTTGCTGACCTCTTAATTCACTTCTGTCTTCTTTTGTTTCTCATGAAAAGTGAAGTAAGGTATCTTTGTTTTTAGGTTTTATTGAAGGCTTTCATAGCTAACCTTAAATCCAGTTCCCCTACTATCCGTCGAACGGCAGCAGGCTCAGCAGTAAGCATCTGTCAGCATTCACGGAGAACACACTACTTTTATGCCTGGCTATTGAATGTACTTTTAGGTAAGATTGGGGGGGGGGGGGAGAAATTAATTTGCTTTATGTGGAAGTAACATGGTATCTTTTTCCGTGTAAGACACTTGCTGTGTGTGGGAGGTTTTCTGTTAAAGCAAAGATACTTAGACTAGCAGTGACACTGCTAATGCTTTCTGTTTTCTGTTAAATTAGATGAAGATAATTCTAAAGCTACTTGAATCTCTCTGTTGCAATGCTAATCAGTAACGTTGAAAAGAAGAAGTTAGAGTTCAGGAAGCAAAGAGCTTATTGGAAAATGAGGAGAGCTTGGGATTCTGGGAGAACTTGCTCAGGATCAGGAATCTGAAGATTTGCATGGTTCATCACCTTGGTTGTTAGTTATTAGCTCAGCGGGTCTGGGGTGAAGGATATGGCTACTTAAATACCGCCATGTAGATTCTGGTCTAACTTAGAGCAGAAATAGAATTTTTTTTTATTTAAAAGCACACAACTTTCCATCAGGTATTGCTTCCATATTTCTTCAGCTGGGAAATTTGCATGGTCTTTGGGTTGCTTTGCAACTCATGTCAGGAGGCTTCTCTGGATTTCAGAGGAAACTTACCTCAGTTTTGTCACTGAGAAAGGGTTCTTTACTATGTAGATTATATTGCAAAAGGAGAGGTAAGGAAGACCAGCAGATGCAAAAGGCATTATCGTGTCAGCCTTGCTGCTTTCAGTGAGAAAAATTTAAATGCCACATTGTGACTTTCCTCCTTTAAAGGTGATGTGTGCTGATGTCCTGACAATGGTATGGAATTCAGGCAAAAGCACTAACAGGAAATCTGTGAATTAATTCTGATTTTTTTTTCCTTTCCCCGTTTTGTGTTTTCTTACATAACTTATAATTGTTCTTAATTTGTTTTGGGGTTGGCTGTGATTAGGAGGTAGATACGTGGAACAAGCTTCCCAGTACTTGAGGGAGGGGGCAAAGTGTAAATGTCTCGCATTAGGATAGTAGTGCATGTGTGTGAGGGAATCCCATTTGGCCATAAACTGCCAAGTAAAGAGTGGAGGGAGCTGAGAGGAGCTGGATAACTTGGTGAAAGCATCAGGTTTTAAAAATCAAAAAATTTGTTGTGTCTTTATGGAGTAAAAAAAGGTAGGGAACAGGGAAGGTGATATGGGATCCTCTGACCGTTCTCCCATGTTGCTTAATTAATTGTCAGGAATAATAATGACATATTTTCAAATGTTTCTACATTTAGAAAGTGTTCTTAAGTCACTGCTAGTTTTTGGTTGTTTTGTTGTGTTTTTTTTTTTTTTTTTTAATTTGAAGAAGCCATTATATGGACTTCATGAAATAACACTGTGTTGAAACTAAACACTGTCAATAAGTGATTGTCTGCTTCATTTCTGTCCTCAGGCTTGTTGGTTCCTGTAGAAGAAGATCGTCCTACTCTCTTAATTCTGGGTGTTTTACTGACACTAAGGTATCTCATACCTTTATTGCAACAACAAGTAAAAGATACCAGCTTGAAAGGCAGTTTTGGCGTAACAAGGAAAGAAACAGAGATTTCACCTTCACCAGAACAACTTATTCAGGTATAATATGAAAAATAACCCTTACCTGAAGAGTACTAATTGGAAGGAAAATAGATGAATCTTGACCCGGCGTTAGTTTGATATTGAACATTCTGAATGCTTTTCTCAAATTCCTGTTCATCTTGGTAAATGATAGTTGGTGCAGTGTCTGGAGTTATTGATAAGTAATGACCAGAAATCCCAGGAAAATGAATCAACAGCACTTGTGAGGTGCTTCCAAAGGAGCCAGTATAAGTTATTATAGTGCTCTTTAATGTGATTCTTCCTTCTGTAACAATAAAAAGAGACAACAAACTTCTACCAGAAAGGCAGTTAAATGGTTACAATTGACTGACATTCTCTCCCTGGAAGAGTATGGTGAAGATCAGGTGTAGAAAACATCAGTTATTTTTAATGCACCACTGAAATTCAGTGTTGTAGATGACAAGACATGTTGTGTCTTCGTAACTTACTCCAGTACTTTGTCGGGTTTTAGGTTTATGAATTGACTCTGCATTACACCCAACATCAGGACCACAATGTTGTGACTGGAGCTTTGGAATTACTCCAGCAGCTCTTTAGAACTCCCCCACCTGAACTCCTCCATGCCCTGACCACCTCAGGGGGCATTGCTCAGGTCAGTGTGTCCAAAGATGAGCCTGCCAGCAGGAGCCGCAGTGGGAGCATAGTGGAGCTTATAGGTAAGCTGTATTTTTGGTAATTGGAGTAAAGGAGATGAACATACATCATCGGCTCTAGTTCTCAGTGTTAGCCTAAAGCATGAAGGATAAAATAAAATGTATTAAGTTATGCATGGCTTTCTTTTTTCCCCAGGTACAGTAAAAATTTTTTCCCTCCTTCCTTTAACTGAGTTCATTGAGTAATGACAAACTTCAGAGGTTTCTTTACTTTGTGTTGATTTTTTTTTGTTACCCAAAACAAGTTAAATATGGTGACAGATTTTTTTTCACCCACGAAATTAGTTTTATTCTTACCAATCATCTGACAACTGCGATTCATTAAAGCTGATCTAATCAGAATTTATGTTAACTGAGAGCTCCTTGTTGAATACCAAAACCAGCATGAAATGAAAGCATAACTTAAGTTTGTCCATAACTGTTAAAATCAGCTATCAGCTTTCTTGTCTCTGAAGTGCATGTTCTTAACATTCTCTTAACTGCTACTTACCTGTTTCAAAAGAATGAGTCTCTGATTGGATTTCTATAGGGACTTCTGTATTGAACTAACAGATTATTCAATGCTGCTGCAACTGAAAGGTAAATTATTAGCTGGAAGCAGTCATAGCAGGGAAATTCAGAACATGTTTTTAAAGCAAAATTTGCACAAGTGGCAAAGAAAATTCAAAGTAATTTGATGGTAAATGATCAAAAAACCTTGGACTCAAAAGCAAAAAATTTGCTATTTCTTCCTGGCTTTGGTTTTTGGTTTTTGTTTGTTGTTTTTTTTTCCCCTCCCATTTGTGGCTATTAGAATTCCTTCATGATTTCAGCAGCTCTGTCTTTGCCCTGATGTGTTACTTTCTGTGATTTGCAGCTGGAGGGGGGTCTTCATGCAGCCCTGTTCTTGCAAGAAAGCATAAAGGTGATTATTTTCGAAAACAAATCTTTAATTGCATTCCTTCCTGATTTTTTGAGGGTTGGTTTGTTTTTTTCTTCCCCCTCCCCACTTCATTGTCTTGCTGAACTTGAGTCTTCATTCACAATTGCCTTTGTTATCAGCTGAGCTTAAATATGAAAAGAATTCTGACACAATTTCTGATATTGCAATCAAGATATTCTAAAATTATTTGAAGCAGTATAATTTTATTTTTGCTGTAGTTCACCATCAAGGTTATGGTGATGATTACTGGTACAGTTTTCACTTCTAAAGAGCACATGGAAAAATAAACTCTCTGAACAGGGCATGCTTTTTGATGGTAATATTTAATCTTTAATGTAACTCACGAAATACTGAACCTTCCTGGTTTTCTCAGGCTTGTTTTTTTTTTCCCCTCTGTAATGCATGTGTATGTTTGCATGCTTTTTAATTTCTTGTTCTTGATGATTAATTCTATACATCTTTTGTCTTGCTGTGTATATTTTATTTTTTTTCTTCAATAGGTAATTCATTTAGCAGGATTTTAAAGAATACAATTTGCTCTGAAGTTTTCTTTTCCCAGTTTGTGCATGAAAGTACTTCATGTTTAGTTACATGCTTACACTTCTATTAAAAGCAGTCATATTACTATGACAGAACCAGTCTAGATACAGCTGAGTGGCGCTTTCATCACCTGCATTAGGTGAGCAAAATGTTGCTGCTGCAGTGAAACTGTGTGTGAGTGTAGGGCAGTCACTGCAAGCATTGCTGAGCAGAGAGATGTGCAATGCTGGAAAGAAAAACTTCGAGGAAAAGTAGTTTAAGACAAAATCAGATCATATGAACTTGAAGGACCGTTATAGTTACGCTTATTCCAAGGGTGTCCTTCCATCTCTGTGGGCAAGGAATGCCATAACACCTTAACTGTGTGCTATGAGAATATACCTGGGTGTGAAAGAGTGGCCAAAGCTGCAGGAAATAATGCCTGTGAATGCAATGATACTTTCCAGTTTAGAAAAGAGAGATTGAAGGAATGGGTGTTCTGAAAGTAGGTATTTCTGCAGCATCCAAAGGTGAGACAGTGTAACAAATCAGAGTAACAGCACAACACATTTGGAAATGAAAAATGGTAAATCATTTCGATACTTAGACTTGCTAGTAGTGTTCTGTGTAACTCTGAAGTTTTAATAACAGTGTAAATTCAGTTAAAGTACTTGTTAAAACACTAATCTTTCCTTCACTCAGTGGGAAAACATGTATGAGTCATCAGTTTTTATCCTTTCTCAAGATCATGGTGTGAAGATTTTGTGGTCTGAAGCAATGGCATAAACAAATCTGAAGAAATCTCCGCATGATTTTGTGCTTTGTACGGGTGTAATTTCAAATTGAGAATTTTTCGTTTCCTGCTGCTCTCCATTGTAGAAAGGAGGGGAAATCCAAGCCTATTCCCAGTTCCTCCTTGAAGCTATTTTACAGCCTACTGTCATGTAGAGCAGTAGTCACTGGGTGAGGCTTCTCAAGCTGTAATACCCCTTTATGTGTAGGGGTGTAAAGTGAGGCTGATCGATAGAAATCTGTGTGTTCCACATCTTTGCAGTCTTACTGTGTCACACCAACTTCACTTCTGAGCAGCTGCCCTATATTGGTTTGTTTATGTTTCAGCTTCAGAAGATTATTTGCAAAAAAGGCTGAAAACTCCTTTTGAATGAAAGCCCATGTTCTGACACCTAGGACTGATTTTTATGTTCTTTAAATTAAGTAGTGGAAAAGTCTCCTGCTGCTTGTGTTACATACTCAGTTGAACATACAAAGCCTAATGTGCCTAATGACTGTTTTCCAGTGTCCTTCCTCTTTCACTTACTTTTAGAGGTGCTCAGCTGTGGAATCTTCTGTAGAAGAATATCCTGGTTTGTTTCAGTGAAATGGATGTAAATGTGAGAAATGATAGAGAAGAATATAATATATGTGTTACTTTTTGTTGGGAACTCTTAGCAGAATTTGACTCATTCTTTCATAGGAGTGTGTAGTTCTCAATTGCTGTTATTTTACAGAGAATGTGTATGGAAATGCTGTTTTTACTTTTCTGCCCTACTTACAGGTTTCAGTAGCATAAACCCTTCTTTTTGGAGGAAGAGAATTATGCAGTGGTACTGCTATGTATGAAGGCAGTTGTGAAAGAGAAACTCGTTCAAAAGTCTGTTAATGCTTTTTTTGCCTTCTGATAATTTGAGTGAGGTTCAAAAGGATTCACCTAGAGTTAACCAGACATCAGTATCTGATGTATAAGATGGTGAATCTTAGACTACCAGTGCAGTTTATTCAAAATGGCAAACCAGTCCTATCTCAAAGCATTTATTGTGAGTCCCTTTGTCTCAGTGAGTGGCTTGCAACATCCAGAAGGGTGGGCTCAGCAGCTCCCTCTGCACTCTGTCCTGTCCCGCTGACAGACTTTTCAGTGCAGTTGTGTCCTTGGCTGGCTTCCAGGCAGTGTGCATCTGCAGGGATCTTTCTCTTTCCACTGCCTGTAATTTAGATAGATGATGGTCTGTGAGCAGGAGAACTCTGTGGTGATGTTACAAGTGGTTCTCAAGTTTCTTATGGCAGAAGCCTCTCTGAAGATTTTTTGCCTTAGTAATCCTTGTTTCTCAAGGGCTGTTGTCCATGGCTCATCACCCTGTCCCACTTAGGTTGTCTTGTGCTTCCAGTCTGCACTGCTCTTCCCCCTAGGCATTTTCCATTCTGTTAGCACTGGAGTTCCAAGCCCAGACTGCAAGCAGGCTTTGACAATTTTCTTAGCCTTAAGGAGGAAGAGGTTATTTATTCTATTACTTGTGGTGTTTTTATGCCCATCTGAGTTGAGGGCAGACATCCAGATGCCAGGTATCCAGTCCTTAATAATAGGACATACTTGATGAAATTAGTAAAATCTTAAATATAGTCCACAGAAATAAACTAGAATTAATAAGGTTTTAGGTAGTTTCCTGAATGGTTACACTGTTCAATAAAACTAATCTGTTTCCTTGTCACTGCTGTTTCTTTCCTGATCAGATAGTGAGGGACTGGATGTTCACTTTCTTCATTCCTTTCTTTTTTCCATCTATTACCTGTCGTAGCTGTGAAAAATTATTTAATAAACTTTTTAAAAATTAGAGTTCACATCTAAATGACTGCAACTCTTCAGCATTTCAGACTGACTGTAATTTTGGAAAACTAAAGTTTTTTCCTATATCACTTCTCAGGTAAAATACTTCTTGGTGAAGAAGAAGGTTTGGATGATGACTCTGAAACCCGATCTGATGTCAGCACTGCATCATTTACAGGTACCTGCCTTTCTCTTTAGCAATGCAGTCAACAAATACATTCTTTTATTGCTCTATGTGAAATATATAAATCATGTGTTATGGTGATAAGGAAGTGGATGGGCACTCAACAGACATGCTCACAAAACTGAAACCGTAAATACTGCTGAATATAAAACATACTTACTTAATGAAGTTGACTTTCGGTTTTTTTTGATGGAGAGACTGTCAATACTCAGTTACTGGTATGGATGCTTATTTCCCTACCTTTAGTTTAACTGTTTAGTTACACATTTTCCTTAGCCTAGTTTAATATGTGACTTAGTGTGTGGTGTCCATATCAAGAGCTCAAACACTTGATTGACTCATAAACGTCTGTGTTTTGCAGCTTCTGTGAAGGGCGAGATCACCAGTGACCTGGCTTCTTCCTCAGGTGTGTCGACAGCGGGGTCGGTGGGGAGTTCAGCTGCTGACCCTGCAGGACACGATATCATTACCGAGCAGCCTCGTTCTCAGCACACGCTGCAGTCAGACTCTGTGGAGCTGGCGAGCTGCGATTTGACAAGTACGGCTACTGAAGGGGAGGAAGATGAAGTGCTGAGTCGAAGCTCCAGCCAGATCAGTGCCGTCCAGTCGGATGCCACTATGGATTTGAATGATGGTACCCAGGCTTCCTCACCCATTAGTGATAGCTCTCAGACTACTACAGAAGGTCCAGACTCTGCGGTAACCCCTTCGGACAGTTCTGAAATTGTAAGTGTGCAGCGGGCAGAGGGGGGATCTCCTTCCACTGAGGGGCCCGACATGTCTCACAGCTCTTCTGTGGAGGGCCAGGACTTGGAGTCGTCTCCTTACTCGTCTTCAACTTTTCAATCCTCAGCTAGTAACAGTGGAAAGGTCAGCAGCTCACACCTCTGCTGGAGAGCTTGACCTCCTTTTAACACTTTCACTTCAGCAGTAATTAAAAACTGGAGAGCTGTAATCGGTGTGCTCACTGGGCAGGTCGTGTGAAGGCATTAACAGATTGTTGCTCACTGACAGAATGGCAATATCAAAGTCCTGACATAAATATATTCTCTTAGTAGCGTATCCTTCATTTTGTACAGATATATTAACAATTGTATTGGTGCAGGAGGATTAATGGAAGTGTTAAAGGGTGAATAGTCTATTTGGAATGATAGAAGAATGTTTTTGGAACCTCCTGCTTCACACTGCCTTCTGCCTGTGCTTTTTCACTTGGCAACACAACTCATCTTTTTTTTCCTTTTTATTCCATCTTAGGGATTTCTCCTATGCTGCCAATTTAAGCCAATGCTGCATGATTTACTAATATAAGTTATCTAATAAACACCTGAAATGTGCATGCCGTAAAGCTGTTTTAAGAAATTTGTCTCTCTTGGGCAAGTATATTTTGAGGTTATAATAAAAACAGCAAAAATACAATTACTGGGAGCCATAGCAGAAAATGCAAAAGAGGAAAAACTTGTAATTTCTTAAGCTTTTTTCAAGCACTGTCAAACTTTTGGCTTAAGTTTTCTAATAGTAACTTCAGGAAAGTAATAGTCTCTTACCACTACAAAAAAAAATAGTAAATTTGTAATTATGATAAGCAAATACTTCTGCACATCTGAGCATTCAAGAACCAAAGGAGTGATGATAAGTACTCTCTGAATTAAATTAAGGCAGTGCAGAGGCCAAAGTGAGTAGGTATTTATTAACAATGTTTGTTTATTGGCAAGATGCATTTCTTGCAAATTATTTGTCAGACATATGTTAGTTTGCACGCTTGTTTGCAAGCAGTAATTGCAAGTAAAATTATTTTTTCATAATTGACAGACCAAGGGGTTGTACCCACACTTAAGCTTTTTAATGAACAATTTTCAGGCACTTATGAAGTCAGGGAGTAACTGAGGAAGTATCTGATAGACTTAGTCAAATGTTTTGGTTTTTGTTTTTTTTTTTTAAATTGTACTGTATTTTATAATTATTAATTTTATGGTTATTAATTTTTATGGCTATCATTCCATATACCTACGGGCTCTATAATGCCTTGGTACCAAGGGTCAGACTCTTCCAGGAGTGTCCATTTGAGTAGTCTCTGGTTTAGAATGATTAAAATACGTTTAAACTTGTTTGTCCTTTTTTGTTCTAAACAGTTTGACTTCACATATCCAGGACAAATGAGGTTATGGCAGAGTTTGACAGCAAGGGACAAGTTCAGTTTGTGGCAGTAAAGGTGTTGGCTGTGATTTGTAGCTGCTGAGATAAGAGATGTTTGGGGTGAGGGAGCAAGGGGAGCTGCAGGGGGGTGATGCACCAAGTGTTCCGCTTTCTCACTGTTACCAGCCAAGTTCATTGTTGAGGAGACTGTCACATGGAACTGTGGCTTCCAACAGCCCCAAGGCTGGAGGAGGGGAGGTGCTTTGGGGCTTGCACACAGCTTTACACTAATACTTATCTGGCTCATATTTGCTTTCAAATATTTCTAGATTACTAATGCTGCATGTTTGAGATTGAATACTGTGTGTCAAGCTAAGTTATTTAAAGTCCTGTGCTTGCATTCGTGTAGGTTTTGGAGGGTGCTGAAGGACAGTATTCTGGAATGCAGATTGGGCAGCTACAGGATGAGGAAGATGAAGCTGCAAATATTCTCCAGGATGATTCATCAGAGTCTTTCAGAAATTCTTCTCTTGGTATGTTGATAAATATGGGGGTGGGGCAGACTGGTGACACCATTAAGACAGGTGTTCAGGTGCATCTGCACTTCCAAGGCAGTGAAGACTCACGTAATGGATATAAAAAACAAATAACTAGATTGAAATACATTCTATATTTTACATTTCAGCACTTGTAATGAATCACTTTTTTTGATCACTGCTAATTTATTTTTCATGTTTGTATAATTAAGTTTAATTGAAGTGCTTTTAGTTTGCATCTGAAATGGTATTCCATGAATTGCCTTTTTCTGAAGCTCTTCAGCAGCCTCACCTGTTGAAAACCATGAGCCATAGCAGACAGCCTTCTGATAGCAGTGTAGATAGATTTACATCAAAAGAAGATGCAGCAGAAGCTGGTGATCATGAAAACAAGGTGAGAAACAGTCACAGTGGTCAGTTTTGAAGTTTAGAACAACTAAGTTAAAAAAAAAAAGTTAAAAATTAGAATTATGATCAAGTAGGTTAGTGGTTTGTGGGGGTAGCCTATACGTGTGATGTACTTCATTATAGGTCAAACTAACTAAAGTTACTTAGTGAATCCAAATTATAGCCTGAATTCCATTTAACATGTGGTGAATACACAAGTTTAGTGCAATCACCAGCAAAACCATAGCAGAACATACACTGCTGAGAACCCTTTTTGTCTCACTGTGCAGTAGTAGGCTACACTGATACTTTATTACTCAATTACCTTTGTGCTGGTTTCTAGCTGTGTAGATAACTCTTGTGATCTCCTCAGAAGTTACTATGTCTTAGTCTTTGAGCCTTGTGCCATTCTACCACAGGTTTCCTCTTCACATTTTTGTTTACTTTACCTTTGGACTTGGTTCTGAGCTGGGGCAAAAGGACTTTCATTTGTGACAGGTGGAGTTAGGTCAGTTTGGACTACTGTGGAATTCTGAATGTGAAAGTGCAGAAGGCGGTCAGCCTTATTTAGAAACAACTTTGCAATTAATTGCTTTTCATGCAAAGTTTCCAAAGATCATTATTTGGTGACAAAAAGTGATTTATCAGGTTCTCACATGCAAACAGCAAGTCTGGGTAGTTCAGAAAAATCTACAGAATAATATTTCTGTAGAATTGAACCAGTTCTGATGCTGCATATAAACTTCCCCAAAGCATTACATTTTAAGGCCTTCTTTTGGAATGTATATTACACACATTTTGTCTTGCAACCCATATACATTTGAAGATGTGCAGTGTTTCTAAATCTTGTTGTGCTTAATATTTTACTTAAATTGAAGAGTAATTTTTCTATAGTTAAAACTTGTGCTTTGCCTTCACTAGCCCTCCAGGGTAAAGGGAGACATAGGGCACTACACGGATGCAGACGCTGCTCCTTTAGTGCACTGTGTCCGACTGCTGTCGGCTTCCTTCCTGCTCACTGGGGAGAAGGGAGGTAAGTTTGCCTTCAAGATTCCTTGGTGCATTGTGTCTCGCAGTGTACAAAGTTGGAAGTGTGATCAGTTTGCTTTGTCTTGTTTCTCCCTTTATTGGAAATTTTTGGAGGTGGGGTTTTTCTGTGACAGTCTCTAAGCAGCACGTGTACAAGTTTTTTATGTACCTTCAAGGATGGGGATGACTTTCCTGTCATTATATATGACTGATCTAAGATGTTTGTTCTTTTTCCCTTTTCTAAACTGTTACTTGCTCATGTGCCCTGATAATGTAGTGTTTTTGGAAGGCAGTGAGTTACAGCTATATGTACAGTGTATGTTACAACTATATATCAAAATTTCAAATATTTTTAAGTACAGAGTATTTGACAAAAAAAGAACGCAACCATATATCACTGCTGCCTCTGATAAACTGGAACTGTTGGCTCTGCCTTCATATTTTTGTCCAGGCTAAGCGATTTATTTTATACAGTGTTATTAATTTAATTAAAAACAATTCAGAAAGCTTTTAAATACCCTCCTTTTTTTTTTTTTTTATTATTATTTCTTCTCCACAGCTTTAGTTCCGGACAGAGATGTGAGGGTCAGTGTAAAAGCTCTGGCAGTGAGTTGTGTTGGAGCAGCCGTTGCCCTTCACCCTGAGTCTTTCTTCAGCAAACTGTATAAAACACCCCTGGAGGCAATGGGAGAAGAGTATGGTATGTTGCAGTTCACATATTTCATTTTGATAGTGTGTTTTGGGTTTTCAAGTAAGTCAGGCAGCATCTATACTGAAAACTCCAAACCCAGTTTAGTTGCATGAATTGGAATGAACGTGCTGTCTGTGTGACTGACACGTGTGGTGAGGTACTTTTTTATACTTAAAGTTTCGGTGGATGGGCTTCTGACAAGTCGAAGTTCAGTACAACTGCTATATAGAAGTGCTTTTTTGATTTACAGACAGTTTCTTCTAATTTATTTCAGTCCATCTTACCGATTGTTTCTGAGCCATTAGGTAACTTTTACAAATGATCAGCAGGGACCTGAAATGTGCAGCAGGTTTGGTACATTGACCAAAACACTTCTCAGATTCCTGCAGAGTGTTTTATGTATAATTGAAATAAATCACTAGTGGTTTTATATATGTGATCATTGGTCTGAATAATGTGAATGATCTGTAAATTGAGTGCATGGGATCTCAGGGAGGTAGAACTAAGATGGATGTGTTTTGAATATTCTGGCATAGGTCATGTAATACTTGAGAGCTCCACTAAACCATTTCTAGGGATCAGTTCAGTCTAATACTAGTATTTTTAAAATAAAGTAGTTGTAACTTCCTTTCTTAGAGGAGCAATATGTATCGGATATTCTGAACTACATTGACCATGGAGATCCCCAGATTAGAGGAGCTACTGCCATTCTGTGTGGAACAATTGTCAACTCCATTCTAATTAAATCCCGCTTTGATGTGGAAAAATGGCTAATAAATGTCAGAAGCTCAACAGGTAACAATTCATTTTAAGGGTGTCTTTTTTTCTCTTCATGTACCATTGCAGTGTTTCATTGCTCTAAATTCATTTTTTTTGTTGTTTTGTTAGGAAATCTCTTTTCCTTGGCAGACTGCATACCTCTGTTACAGAAAACTCTGAAAGATGAGTCTTCTGTTACCTGCAAACTGGCTTGTACAGCTGTGAGGGTAAGCAGTAGGAATTTATTTAAACCACCACAGATCACAGGGGTGTGATTCATTACTAGGCTCAGGGGAATTAATTCATCAGGGAGAGGCACAGGCTGGCTTGACTGTATTGCAGCTTAAAGACCAGTGAGGCAAAGCATAGCTTTTAGTAAAATGTAGATAGTTTGCATATGGAAAGTATGATTTTATATGCAAGGAGGAGGGGTTTGTGATACAGCTGAGGGAAGGAAAATCCAGTTCTTCAAATGAGACTTTTTAACCTTCTGTTCAGCAATCTTCATGTTTGTGGGTGGTGGTTTCGTGGATGATTACACTTATGATTATGGCCTTTTAGAAGATTTCACTTGTTGAGTTCAGGCAACTTACATTAGTCAACTTTGGCTCTTTATTTCAACATATAATGTATCTTGACTTCATACTTTTTGGCAGAAATATTCTAAGTCTTTTGGGTTGTTAATCCTCAAGCAAGATGTCCATTTTGTGTAGTTAAGTAAGACACGGAAGTGTGGTGTTCTGTAACTTTCTCCAAAGGTCACACATTGTGCCTGTATTTTAACAGTCACTAAAATGAAGAGGTATGATTTTTTCAAAAACTCTGGAAATCGGAACCAGCTGTCTAAAAATACCCTGTGGAAATTAGGAAACTGTTTTCAAACAGATGAGAATGTAGTGCTTGTGGTGTTTAAGCCTTGTGAGTTTTAGACCTTACTCTTTGGGGGATTGTCCTCTGATCTGTGAGGCTAGCATTGCTCTCCAGTGTTTAATTTCAGCAGCAGTTCACATGGAGCTAAGTATTCTGGCCTTGCAAGTACCTGGCTCTGGTACTTTCTCCTAGCTCTTTTGAGTATTTATATATTTACTTAGTATTTATATATTATCTTTTTAATATTTTAAATGAAACATTTGATTTTTGATCACTTTCATACTTTTGTTCAGGGAACTTCTCTAATATAACTGAAAGTTGTTTTTTCTTTTCAGCATTGCATCATGAGCTTATGCAGTAGCAGTTACAGTGAACTGGGTTTACAGTTGATTGTTGACCTCCTTACCCTGAAGAACAGCTCATATTGGTTAGTAAGGACGGAACTTCTGGAAACACTTGCAGAGGTAGATTTTCGGTAAGTGTTTATATTTTTCCGTGGGTGCAGTGGCTGAAGTGTGGAGATGTGCAGGGAACTGGAACCATAATGGATCAGTTTCTTCTAGTGCATTAATTGGTTTCATAAAACTGGTTCAGACCAGTCAATCCTATATGGAATGTGTGAATTCCTTTGTCAGGTTGCCACTGGCTTCTCAACCAAGCCCAATCCTACTAACACTGGGTAGGACTTTCTGGTTCATTGCTCTATTGTATCAAGTCTTGTGTGAATGTGTGATCAGGGAGGGACCATATAATCTGGAAACTAATTTGGATTTCACGGCCAGGTGTGTGTGTTTTTAAAGAGCAAATCTCTGACTTGTTCTCCATTGTCAGCTCTTTTCAGTTCCTCAGTTTCTGTTACACTGAAATGAAGATGACTTGATTTCCTTTTTTTGCATTCCCTCATTCTTTACAGGTTCTGCCAAGCTGAAAGACAAAAGATGTTTTTATGAAAATTCAAGTTATCCTTAGTTGTACAAAGTTGGACTCTTTCTGAGTAGTTATGTTTTTGGGATGTTTTGGGATGTTACCATGTTTTCAGAATAGTCTGATTATTCTATACATGGGAAAAAAGTACTATCACAATGTGTAAATAATGTTTTTTTTACAGAAGGACTACTTTTCTTTAGTTATAGTAGCCAGAGAGTAGTTTAGCACATAGCTTACCTATTAGGTAGCAAAAGATGTTTGCTACTTATATTTTTCCTGCAGGGATATTCTTAAAAATAAACAAAAAGAACCCTCAGAGCTTTAAGTGGAGAAATAACATGTGATGTTAACTAATGTACTCTAAATTCTATTTTATCATAGGCTGGTCAGCTTCTTGGAAGGCAGAACTGAGAGCTTGCACAGAGGTACTCATCATTATACTGGTGTAAGTAAATTATTCCATCATTATATTGCATTTCTGGATTAAGGTATCAGTGCAATGTAATTGTTTTTAAATTCTGTCAACACTGATAGTTGTTGTAAGTTTGTTTTGTGTAAATAGACATGTGTTCTAAAACTTGTTAAAATTGGGAGTGTATTTTACTATGGAGATCCAAATATGTTAATGTTCTTTGGGGGGGTGTTTTGTGGTTGGTTTTTATAAACTTAAACAAAAATTGGCATTTATGTAGTTGAATATTGTGCTTGGCAATATTAAGGTAAAGATCTTCAAGTCTTACAAACTTGTATGACGGATGAAATCTCACTCTTTAATTCTCTTTTAGCAATATGGTCAAATAATAAAAATGTTCAATTAACTTTAGTGTGTCAACTTATTTTTTAGCTATTAAAACTGCAGGAGAGAGTGCTTGATAATGTTGTAATATGTCTGCTTGGAGATGAAGATCCACGAGTGAGACATGTAGCTGCAGCTTCATTAATGAGGTATATGTGGTGGTTTCATTTGTAGAAAAAAAAAGTAGCTAAGAAAGATATTTGCTTACTAATACGTACCTGTAACAAAAATAATCCCTTAGGTGTTTTTTATATATATATACATACGTTCTTACGTACATGCATATATTTGTTTAAGTGAGAGATGGGAGGCACAGGCATCTTTATGTTTCCTGAAATAAGTGTATCATTTTGACTTGTCAGGCAACTGTACTTTGCTTTCCATTAGCCTTACAATGAAATTTAACTGTGTTTCATTCTGAGGGTCACTTTCAGATTTAATGTGACTTTAAGATATTTTTCTGCATGCTGAAGTGGTTTGTTCAGTATCCTGAACAGCAGCTGATGGACTTGAAATGTTCAGTTCTACAGACTTGTTCAAACTCCCAACCATTGTAGTTTTCACGTGGTACTTGAGGTCTTTGATTATAATGAAGAGCAATTGTATAAAGATGAATTCAGTTTAATGAGTTTTGGTAACAGCTTTTATTTACAACTTGATATTTATAATTACTGTATGCAGCTTTCTGAAGTGTATATTAAATGTACTTTAAATGTGCTTTGAACTGTATGTTAAATAATACCTCAGTAATACTTTTCCTTTTTGACAATTGTCCTTAAGGCTTGTTCCAAAGCTGTTTTATAACTGTGACCAAGGCCAGGCTGACCCAGTTGTGGCAGTAGCACGAGACCAGAGCAGTGTCTACCTGAAACTTCTCATGCACGAAACGCAGCCCCCATCTCACTTTGCCGTCAGCACCATCACCAGGTATGTTCCATCTGGCCTTGCTTTAAAAGCCATGTACACCCAAGTTTCAATTTGTAGGGCCTAGAATTGTAGTTAAATCCTGCAATCCATGTGCTTTTTCCAGCCTGTAGGAGCACCTGTGGTAGTTTTAAGCTCCAGAGAAACAGATAAGAGGAAAAACTGCTGTGTGAGTTACTAGTGATGTGCTGACACACAGGGAGTAATTGTTTGGAGATAAAGTTTCTTCTTTCCATCCTGAAGTCACCCTACTTGTTCATTAAGTTGCACAATTAGGTGCAGCTTTTCAAGCTAATTTTATGTATACATTATTGTTCAGATATGCTGACCTGGATTTGTAAGTCTTCACATACTGTTCAATGATTGTGGTTGCAATCCCTTTATAATTGAAAAATAAATCCAAATTTTGATAGTGTGATCTTGTTGCTGCCAACTATACTTTTCCTGTTTAGATATTTTGTCTCATAGACAGTATGAGTTGTATGTATTTATAGGAGCTCTTTGCTTCAATCAGTTTTATCATACAAGTTTTTAATTATGTTATTTTTTAATATATGATCTTGATCATGTCACTTAAGATTTATATACTATAATATAGAAGCAATAGAACTTTGTGGACACGATATTATGCCATATAGAAAATAGCTTTTTTTCTACAGCAATAATCTGAAGTCTGTAATTGTGAGAAATTGTGAGATGGATTTGAGCAAAGCAAAGACTCATGTTAAATCGGTGGTGATTTCTCAAGTGTCTAGTTGAGTATTGAAAGTGGATCTACTGTTTCTGTTTGCTAACAAAAGGATTTTATTTATTAATAAATTGCATTTATAAATACAGAAACAAAACTATTACAGTATAAGATGGTATTTAGGGTGTTCTCAGATTTTGTATTTTATAAGCAGTCTGTGAAATACATAATAGTAATTTAAACCATAATCACTTTTTATTGGGATGTTTGGGATTTTTTAATACATGTTTCAGTGGTATAAATATTTCTATTTCAGAACATATAGAGGTTATAATATGATGCCAAGTCCAACAGACGTCACTATGGAAAACAACCTTTCAAGGGTTATTGCAGCAATTTCCCATGCATTGACAATATCCACTACAAGAGCACTTACAGTGAGTTTTCTTATATGTGAGTTTTCCTGTAGATGAGTTCTTTGAGTGTTCTTGCTGTGGTAGCTGATTCTTTCCTGTTTTGCATGCTTGCTTCAATTTTTATTCTTTCCTGGCTATATATGTGTGTGTGCAGCTTTTATACTGTGGTAATGGCAGTAGTAATAGATGTAATTCTAACTCTTTAAATATTATGTTACTAACTCTTCTAGTGGGGAAACTAACTCAATTCTTGTGTTAACTTTTCAGTTTGGCTGCTGTGAAGCTTTGTGCCTTCTCTCCACAACATTTCCAGTCTGCACCTGGAGTGTGGGATGGCACTGTGGGTACGTTCCCTCATTTGTTAAAGCTTCTGAAAATCATGTTTGCAAAAGGGAAGTACACTTAACTGGGCATTGAAAGTCCTGATATTTGCTGTTAGGCTTGTCTTGGCAGTTATTTAAGAACTTTATACAGAATACAGAAGATGATAACCTCAGGTTGTCAGGATATTAAGTGTCAGCACTTTGTCATCCCTGGAACCACCGTGTTTGTTGCAGGGATTGAAAATAGAAATAGAATAGAAATAGAAAGGTATGTATGATCAGCATCTATCAAAGTAAGTAATAAGAGAAAATTTTCCATGCTTTTGAAAGCATATTTATCTTTGGGATATTGTGTCTTGTGATCTCTCTTTCAAATCAGAATATTTATCATTTTCATCCTGATTTCATGTCAAAAACCACTGGTTCAAGGAAGCTGGTTCATCATTGCTTCTCTAGTAGTATCAGATGCATTTAAGTTGTTCTCATGTGGCACTGGATAAGAACATCAAATCAGATGTCTATAATACTGAAATGTTTTATGCAGGTAGTATATTATAGCCCCAAAGCACTTACATTCTGAAGAACTTCTTCAAGTTATAACTGTACAGGTGTCAACCTGAAGCTTTGATTTTGCCTCTGGTCATTGGTGTGCTGTGTCACATGAGCTGTAAAAGTCGCTACTGGAGATGTGCACATGTGGAGCTGTTTGGTTTTAAATAGATTTAACATCATTTGTCTTAATTTTCTTCGTTGTGGTCCTTGCGTCTCTAGTCTTATTCTACTTGTTTGCAAAATTTTGTCTTATTTTAAAAATGAAATAGAACCCCCAAACAAAAACCCAGCGTTCCCTCAGCTGATTTTTTTGTCAGCAGGCCCTTGCTTCCCTGGCTGGCCGTAAGTGAGGTGATCTCTATATGCAGAATAAAAGATGTCTTGAGCTCTAGGTCCTCTTTTAACAAATTCAGGAAGTAATTCAGGATGGGAGCAGTACTTGGCTGAAATATAAAATCAGTGCACAATTTGCAGCAATATGTCTTCTGCCCTACCCAGCTTTAAAATGCTATTTTTGAGATGCATCCAATGCATCAGGTCAGCAATTACCTTTTTCCCTTATTCCTTCTTTACAAATTTTTGACCCACATTCCTACTAATTTGGATTCTAATTTTATTTTTGTGAAATGATACGGAAATTTATCATTCTGGATAACAAAAATGCAATAACATGGATAGTAACATGAGAATGTTGCCAAAATTCTTTTCTGTATTAAGTATTGTTGTTCTTTTGATTAAGAAGCCATTGGAACTGCTGCATTCCAGCTCTGTACAGCTCAACATGGATTAAGTCATGGGTTTCTAACTGTATATAAAGTAAACAACAGCTGCTTAGGAAAATACTTAAAAAAAAAAAAAAAGGCACTGTAATTACCTCTGTAGCTTTGTCAAAATAATAGCTATACTTAGTGTAAATTTTACTTTCTCAAATAGTTTTTTTTTTTTTAAATTAAAGAATTTAATTTTATTTTTTCTTTAAATTAAAGAATACCCTGAAAGATTGCCTGTGTATGTAATTCATAGTATTCTGCCAAACATCTTTTGATGATCTCTGCCTGTTCTTTTTGAAACTTGAGTTCTGTGGGAAAATCTGATTTTATAGTTATTGTCAAGGAAAATACAGAATGCAGCAAATTACAGTCCTGGGTAGAGTGCACTCATAAATCTAAAGGATTTGATGGATTACAACTGTATAATTAAATTCTTGTCACTTTAAAGCACTATCTTGTTACATTGCAGTAGTATAGCTAATGTCTCCCTACCTTGCATATGTGCAAGACTTAACTGGAGATGCTTCAGGACTGTAGCAGTTAGCAAATAAATACAGGATTCTTCAGTTTATCAGTAGATGTCACTAGTAGCTTTAATGTTTGCTATTAAAAAAAAAGGCTGTTCAAAAAAACGGAGTATTATCAAGTCTCTGCTGCAAATTGGTTTTTAAAGTCCTGCTTTAGTGGTAAATGTGTATTTCTGTAGTGCTGATTCCATTACTTTAGATTAGCCATCTGCTTGGCTGTTGGTTTTCTTAAGACTTTAAATTTACTAAAAGGGGGAAAAAAATTATGACATTCCAAAATTAAACTTCCAGTGTTTCCCAGCCGAGTTCTTCAGATGAAGCTCAGAAAGGCTGCACCATTGGTATGGCTGGCTTGGTCCTGTCTCTCCTTTCATCAGCATGGTTCCCACTGGACCTCTCTGCACATCAGGATGCTTTGATTTTGACTGGAAACTTGCTTGCAGGTGAGGCAGGACAAGAAGAGTAGGATTGTCCTAATATTGTTACCATTACTGTTAGAAGGCCCATGTCTCGCTCTATTCTGATTGTGTGCAATGAAATACCTGCAAGATTAAGCAGAAGAAATAAAGAAGCAACTTGCTCCCAGGAGGCTGGAAAAGGTGCTGCCCTTTTTGTTGCAAATTTGCTCTCCTTGCCAGAGACCATGTGTGTGCCTGGCACAGGGTGGGTACAAAGAACTGGCATTTTGTTGCTGTTGTTTAAAACTACGCAGCAACTCCTGGGTTTGAATTTCTGTTCATAGAGCATTGATAACCATATATGCCTTTACAATTTTCTGGTGCTTAGTTCCAAGTTTTATCTTCTGTTTCTTGCAATAATGTAACTCTAATTACAGCAAGCGCTCCCAAGTGCTTGAAGAATCCCTGGAGTGCTGAAGAAGATTCGAACCAAGGTGCTGCAAAGCAGGAGGAACCCTGGCCAGCTCTGGCAGATCGAACTCTTGTCACTTTGGTAGAACAGCTCTTTTCTCATCTGCTGAAGGTCATTAATATTTGTGCACACGTAATGGATGATGTTGCTCCTGGCCCAGCAGTAAAGGTATATATTAAAGACAGATAAATACAACTCTGTGACATTTTAGTCTTGATACAGGAAACTATCTAATTCCTTGGTAATATGACTCAACTAGGGATAGTAAAGCAAGTAAGATGAAAAAAAATTCATATCATTCTTCCACAGAAAAGGTTCTTCTTTAGTTCTTCAATGTCTATAATATGAACTTAATTTTTGAACCTTTTATTCCTGCTGACTTCACCTGAACCATTAGTTCAATGAGGAGTATATGTAGTAGATGGAGTATTGGGTTGCCTACTCTGGGAAATGTGTTGTCTTTTGGATTGGTTGGATGGTTGTAATGCACTGAGCTCCTTTTGGGGCTAAAAGTAACTCTTCTGAAGATCTTGCAAAATATTTTGGTTTCTGAAATAGCTAATATGAGGTACTTCCAGGTTTGGGGTTTTATTTTGGGGTTTTTTGAGGCATGTACATTTAGAGACTGATTTAAAGACTGTAAGACAGTATTATTAAGATTAGTAATTTCTTCATATTTTAAATGTGTGAATATTGTTTTGATACTCCTTTGTCTACAATCAAAAGAAACTTTAGTCATTGATCTCTTAATTCCATCTCAATTGGCTTATGCTAAAGTTGAGGAGTAAAATAAGGAACGTATGAAACTACTTCCTTTAAACACAGGAAATTCATGTCCTGAACCTGACAGTTGAGACATTTTAATTTAACAGATAGTCAAATAAAGGGGAGTTTAAAAAAAAGATAAACATGCTTGTATTTGTGTTGAAGAAGAAAGGCTGCTTGTGCTTACAAAACTTTTTTCAATCCTAGGCAGCGTTACCTTCTCTCACAAACCCACCTTCTCTCAGTCCAATTCGGAGAAAGGGGAAAGAGAGGGAGTCTGTGGAACAGGCATCTGTGCCAATGAGCCCTAAAAAGGCTGGTGAAGCCAGTCCAGGTAGGTACACTCAATCCTATCAGCCTGTGCATCTGCCAGCACCACCCGAGTGTGGTCAAAGCTTAGAGAGAAGAAATAAACCTGAGTAACTCATTTTCTGTCCAAAGGGTGGCAGACCAGCTGTAAGAAGTCCTTTTCGGTACTGCATCGGTAGAAAGGCAGCTGTGGGCGGGGGCTTCTTCATTGTTTGGAGTTTTATGAAAATAACCTGTACTTTTCAGCAGCAAAGTACTGCTGAATCCTTTTCCTCACTTTTTCTGAATCTACTCAGCTGTGGACTAAAACCAGTCATTTTTGCACATATGTTACTTAGAAGAAGTTTGAAAGTTGCTTTGCAGCTTTTGAATCTTGAAAACTTTTCTTAGTAATGAATGAAGGAAACACGTGTTACTTCTATTTTGTAAATAGTACGTGTACTTCAGTAATAAGCCCTCTGGGTTGATTTCTCTCATCTCACTGGGCTGGTTCATTTTCTAGTTGCGTGTTGTTACAGTTTGGGATATGCATGCAGATTGACAGAATCATGCTGTCTAATAATGCAGATGTGGTTAATTACACTGAGTGTACGTGTCATGAGCAACCTGGAAAAGGTATGGAGTGCTAATCTATTATATACTTCTAAGCTCCTAGGCAAACTGATGCTACTGGGCCTATTCCAACAAGTAAATCATCTTCAGTAGGAAGCTTTTATCATCTTCCATCTTACCTGAAGTTATACGATGTCTTGAAAGCAACCCATGCTAATTACAAGGTACTGCATGGTATGGTTTGGTTGAATTGCAATGTTGCTGGATGGGTAATCACTTTTAAATATGTCTTTGCTTCTCTCAACTCACTTGTTTGCCTATGTAAACATTTTCTACACACAAAAAAGAATTAAAAGAAAGATCACAAATACCACCAATAAAACCAAAAACTGATGAAACAAAAACCTACTATAGGCATTGTGACCCTACTGCTTGTTTCTCTGCTGTCGCTAATGCTGGTACCAAATGACTCTTGCTGGCTTGGCAGTGCCAAATGGATCCCCATGTCTGTTCTCTCCACAGTTTATTCCACTACTGAATAAACTTTTCCTCATTAGCTCAGGCAGTAGAAGATGCATTCCCTAGAGACTTGGTCATCTGATATTTACACTTCAAGGCCTGTGTTCTTATTACACCTACTGTGTTTCTGAGAAATGCATTATGACCCTGAGATGAGCTCAGCTGGTTGGAGCCTGGTGCTCATAACACCAAGGTTCAATCCCTGTATGGGCCATTCATTTAAGGGTTGGCCTTGATGATCCTTGTCGGTCCCTTCCAGATCAGTATTTTGTGATCCTTTCATTGCTTGTCAACATCCTGGCCCTTCCCAGATGATCTGACTGCCTTAGGTTGGAAGATCCCTTTCTTTCTTAGTCCAAATGGAGTCCTGCCCTTCCAGCAATTCATAAGGCAGTCTAAGCTGGCAGTGGTGTTGGTTGAACTACCCTGAAATTTTAGGCAAAAGATCATTTTGTGTCAATACCCACTTCTTCCTGTAGTTTGTATCTCCTTGTCAAGTAATTGTTAAGAAAAAGTGTGGGTTTACTTTCTGGGAACAGGTCACATTGGATCTCCAGAACAGTAATGAGAAGTTTGGATGTTTCTTACGGTCTGCCTTAGATGTTCTGTCTCAAATCTTGGAACTTGCTACCCTTCAAGACATTGGAAAGGTATAAGATTTATTTGCTTTTTCTTTTGTAGTTAGCTTGTCCAGTATCTGTGGTCCTTACTGGGAGACAGCACAAAACACTGATTTCAAAATCAGTACTCTTGAAAAAGACAGTAGTCCTGGAAGTGTTGTGCTGCCACAGTGTTGGGTAAAGTGCTACAGCGTATTTTCCAGGTTAAATTGCTGCTGTTGAAAACCAGAGAGATTTCTTTAGTGTTTAAATTTAAAGGGGGGGGGTGTCTTTCCAGCAAAAATGGTTTGCCTTCAGTCATTTTTACCATATTTATATGTTTAAGTATACTAAATGTCAGAAGGCATACTGTCCTCCTTTGTCTCGTGTGTCTTGATATTTTTTTCTCCTTAACTGTGATGTTAGGCATTGTGGTATTTTAAAATTTGGAGACAATTATTGTATTTTTATTTCTTTACATACTTTTGTGATTTCCCTTTCAATTAGTGTAGTTTTTCTAAGTACAGAAACCTGAGCTATGGTCCAATTTTCTTTGTAGTGCTTTATATAATGAAGAAAAATGCAATTAGGTGCACTTGTTTTTCTGATTTTTTTTTTAGTGTGTAGAAGAAATTTTGGGATATCTAAAATCATGTTTCAACAGAGAACCAACAATGGCAACAGTTTGTGTACAGCAGGTAAGGAGGTAATTTTTTGCATTTCTTGAAGATTAATCCTGATGTCCTGTGGCTATCAGCTGGATACTAAGAGTGGCCATTCTCTTAAGGGAAGCGGTCTGAGGAAACCTTAGCCCAGGTGGAGCAAACAGAGCGTGTTTTCCTTTCATTTTCATTACTTGTTCTGTAACTTGATACCATCTGAATAATATAGTTTCTTCTTGAACTACTTCCAATTCAAAGAACTGTTTTAGCTCATAATCAGAAAACAAGCTTGTTTATGTCTTACAGAAAGTGTTCTTTAGCCAGTTACGTAAAAAAACCCTGAAAAGCAAAGAACTGCTTTACTGATGGCTTTCTTGCAGGCTTCAGTTAAGCATTTAGGTTCAAGTCATCAAAGCTTAATTTTGGTTAGAGGCAATCTTCAGTTGACTGTTTTGAGTTGTCACATGGGAATAGCTTCAGGTGCAAAACTAATCATGTCTTTTTGGGTGAGGTATGGATTGTTTCTTTTTATTAGCTTTTTTCTGTCTTCATGCATTTTGACTACAGGGTCCACAGCTTGCATTTTGACCTTTCCTCTAAAGCCCTTGGAGAGGATGAGGAGTCAAGGGGCTTTTTTTCCTTGAAATGTTAACTTTTCTTTTTTTCCTTCCAATTTTCTTCTCCAGTTATTGAAAACATTGTTTGGGACAAACCTGGCTTCTCAGTACGATGGCTTGTCTTCAAACCCCAGCAAAGCTCAAGGCAAAGCTCAGCGCTTGGGTTCTTCCAACCTGAGGCCTGGTCTCTATCACTATTGCTTCATGGCACCCTACACACATTTCACACAGGCCCTTGCTGATGCCAGTCTGAGGAACATGGTTCAGGCTGAGCAGGAGCACGATGCTTCAGGGTAACTTCCTTCTCTTCTGATATAATGTTCGCTTGAACTAGAGTCTCTTGTTAGTGTTTTCCGTAAATTCCAGTATCTCAGGGGTGCTGTGTAACTTGAAATTGCAGACCTCAGGAGCGTAGTTTGTCTTGGTTGGGACATCCTGAATCCAGTTATCGTAAACGTGTTTTCCAAAGCAAAGCTAAATCATTAAAATGGGTAATTTTTTAAAAGTTTTTTAAAAGCATAGTGGTTTTAAATGGTTGTATTCGAAAGTATTTAATTAATTTGCTAATTACAGCAAATAGACAATAGCCTAAAGGAAAGGCAGAAGGATGACTAAGCAAAGACCAGAAATTCTTTCTCTGGTGTATTATTTGTTGTCCTCAAATATGTGTGATCTGGTCAAAGCGTATTGAAGGTTGTCCCTAAAGTTCTTGAATCCGTTAAGTAGATTGTTTTGCCAATGCCAACTTTTCTCAATGTGCAGCTAAGGACAGCATGTTTTGTTTTGGTTTCTTAAATGTATTGTCTGGGTTTTTTTGTTGTTTTTTCTTTTTTTTGTAACAGGTGGTTTGATGTGCTGCAGAAAGTTTCTACACAGCTGAAAACTAGCATTTCCAGTGCAGCAAAACATCGTGCTGATAAGGTACTTGTATCTGTGTCCTCCTGAAAGAGCTGTACCTTAGATGTAAAACATTTTTCCTCCTTTTAAAACTAATTTGGTTTTGAATCAAAGACCTGTTCAGATGTTAGATTACTTTAAAATCTCTCTATTACAGAATGCTATTCACAATCACATTCGTTTATTTGAACCCCTTGTCATAAAAGCACTGAAACAATACACAACAACAACGTCGGTTCAGCTGCAGAGACAAGTCCTAGACTTGCTTGCTCAACTGGTTCAGCTGCGAGTTAACTACTGCCTGCTGGACTCGGATCAGGTTGGTACCTCCCCACATTTGCATGTTTCTCACACAGGGGTCTCACCAGCAGGCTCAGGTAACATTTGCAGCAAAAATACTTCCAGCAGTCCTTCCATTGCACTGTAGGTAAAAGCAAAGACTTAAAGGAGGGAGAGACTCCATTTCACCCCAAGCCACGAAGAGCTTCAGATTTCTGGCATTTTTAATTCGATTTCTGAGTTCTGCAACAGTTATTTAAGAACTGTTCGTCGGATTGACTTTAGGAATAAAATGATGTGGGCAGTACAGTCAGTGTTGTTTAAATAAAACTTCATTTACATGTGGAAATACCTTCTTTCCATACTGATAATATGGACTTCCTTGTGACAAATAAGGAGCATCATGGTTGACAACTATTGCTGGGTGTTAATGGTGGTGGAGGGGAGCTAGTGGCAAATACAATAGTCTGTGTGAATGCCCATGCAAGCAGTAAATTTGTAACATTAAATGCTTTATTTACAAATGTTTTATTTATTACAGTATTTTCAGATTTATAAACTTGTATGACTTGCAATACCTTACTGTAAATTCATACAGAGATAATTCTTTTTAATGCACATATACTTTGGATTTTATTTTGATTTAGAGCTAGATTTTTGACTGATTCTTCTTGAAAGTGTGTTCCCTTCATGAAAGACAAATACACAGACTACAGGGAGAACATGGCCTACGTTCAGGCAAACTGTAATAAACTGTAATGTCAGCAGGATTCTTTACCTGTAACTGTAGAGGAAACATTTTATAGCATTTTAGAATGAACTGTAAATGTAAATGAGTTTCAGTGCCCATCTGTAACTGTTGAAATGGTTTCAAATGGGAATTAATGTGTCTGTTCTGATGTATGGTTTATTCTCTCTTTAGGTGTTTATTGGATTTGTGCTAAAGCAGTTTGAATACATTGAAGTAGGACAGTTCAGGTATGTCATTAGCAATGATCCTTTGAACAGTGTGGGTTTACAACTGTCTCATTCTGAAGCAAGTAGTGATAGTTTGGCTGGTTATTTCTACCTTATGAAAAAGGGAGAGTTCCCTTCTGAGCAGTGGGCTTGTTTTTTCTCTGGCTTCAGTGGTAACCCTTTCAGATGTTTTGGGTTCCATGTGATGGAAGAAGTCAGGAAGTAACATGTTCAAAAATAATGTCAAACTGTATGAAAGCAGAACAGCACATTCTTTAAAAAAAACTGTCTGTAGAAAGATTGAGTTTTGCTGAAGAAAGCTGTGCAATTCAAACTTGACACTTTAAATTCTTGTTTTGTTTTCAGGGAGTCTGAAGCAATTATTCCTAATATCTTCTTTTTCCTGGTGTTGCTGTCCTATGAGCGGTATCATTCCAAACAGATTATTGGAATTCCCAAGATCATTCAGCTGTGTGATGGTATCATGGCCAGTGGAAGGAAAGCTGTTACACATGGTAATTCTAAAAAACCCCACATTTTAGTAAAGAAAAAAAAAAAGGCACCAACACTAGTAATAGTAAAAATTCAACAATAAAAACAGTGATGATTACTAAGCTATAGAAAACTGTAATCATACTGACTGTTCCAGAAGACACTACCTTTAAAATCATCATCAGAAGACATCAAATGATCTCACTTAATTCCTTCCTGAAGTTTGTTATACTGTACTGACACTGCTACCCCACAGTTTGCATCATACATAATTGCAACAAAACTTTTATTTGAAACTTTATTAGGTAATGAGTTGACAACATAGCAGTATGTTCAAGGCTTTGATTTAATTTTTAGTCCACTTCCAGTTTTCTTTCAGCCTATAAGTTAACGCCTCTCTCATACTTTCCAATGATTCTGCTGAGAAATACTTCATAAAAATACCTTTTTTTAGCCCTACGAGAGTGGGCAAATGTGTTCAAAATGTAAATTTTCTAGTAGAAGTAAAGAGAGAGCCATCATCATGCATTATAAATTTGGGGTTTGTGGTTGGTTTATTTAGGTATGGGTAACCTTTAATAAACCAAAGCCCAGCTTACTGTTAGTAACTGAATTGTTAAATCAAGAAATCACTGTTCAAGAGTGACTTGTCTCACACTAAAACAAAACTATCTCATTTCAGCAATACCAGCTCTGCAGCCCATTGTTCATGACCTGTTTGTGTTAAGAGGAACAAATAAAGCTGATGCTGGGAAGGAGCTGGAGACGCAGAAGGAGGTGGTGGTGTCAATGCTGCTGAGGCTGATTCAGTACCACCAGGTAAGAGAGGAGGATAAAACATCCCTGTTTATGGTGTATAAAAGGGGGACATTGCTGTGACTGCTAAAAATGCTTCAGGCAATATCAACAACTTTCTCTACAAAGCTTGAATGGCTGGACTCTGTGTGGGGTCTTTCCCTACAGAGTGAGCGTGCAAAGATCTTTGAGGGCAGGGGAAGGGCTCGGCATCACAAATCAGTATTTCAGGGAGTCAGGTCTAGATAACTGAGCACTGAAATGCTCCAGTTAGGATCATGATCTTTATTGTGTTGCTGACAGATAACATAGAAGGTTAACTGAAGAGAAGAAACTTAAAAGAATGGGGGTAAAATGAAAGAGAAGACAAGTTTAAAATTAGAAAAGATGCTGCATAAGGATGATTTTGCTGTACAATAGCACTATCTTGAGTAAGACTTATTTGAACAAGGTAATGAAACTGGTAGTTAGGTATTTGTTACTCTTACTACTTTGACCCAGACCTCATGGGTTTGGAAAACATGTTTCTGCTTTGTAGGAGTATAACAATGACTATCTTCAACACACTTTGTTTAAAAGAAAAACATAAAAGCAATTTTAAGAGAAGTGATGTGATCAACATGGGATCTTATTGCTAATTCAGGTGCTTAACAAAATTAATGTTCCTTTCATCCTTTCAAAATGCAATTCTAGTATATGCTAATGTAAGCACTGTATTTTCTGAGAATAGTTGGAAAAAAGTCAGTACATCTTGTCAAAATAATTTGTTAGAACTGGGTGTTCAGGTTGGGGTAATTTTGTGTATCCACATTTTCTTTTGAATTTGTAGTTTTATAATCATAAAATGACTAATATAACTGTATGAAATGACACTCTGTTGACACATGATGTGAAATAGTGAATAACTTGGTGTTACATAAGGTACTGCAGTTCCTGGCAGATCTCCTGACACACTTAACCTGTTCAAGACCACCCCTGCACTGCTCTTCCCACACCGTCCCATGTGGAGCTCTTACTCTGCCCTGTTCTGCTGGTGCAATGTGTATAAACCAACCCTGGGCTATTGTGTTGTCCCCTGGCTGTGGCTGGGATGCTCTGCAGTGGTGTCTCTGTAAACCTGAGAGGTTCCAAAAGCTCTCTCAGCCTTTAATTCCACCCATGGAGCTTCAGAGTTGAAGTTATTCAGGCCAGAATCACTCCTGTCTCTTCTCTCACGTGAAAGTTCTTTGGGAAGAAAGTCACCTGGGAATCTCCCTTTGCCTAATCTGAACTACTTGACTTCCTTTTACAAGTGTTCTACCTTTTTTCCAGGTTTTTCTGTCCCACTTCCCAGTCAATGTATTAACACTTACTGTGTTTTTGGCTTCTGGCTGTGTCTGTCTTTCAAAGCATGATCTCTGTAACCTTCAAACCCTTAACTCATTTAGCTACTTGAAGTGATCCTTGCTTGGTGTGCCCCATTATGTTCTCTCCTATAAACTTTTCTATGGAAGTGACTTATCTCAGGTGAACAAGCTCCATAAAAATGTCTGTTCTCTTTCCTTGACCAAATTTAAACTTCATTGGAGCTAAAGGCAGAGTATATATTTGGAAAATTGCTCTCTTCCTTCCTTCTTTCCCTTTCTGTTGAATTAGTGATGCAGCATTTAGATTTCTGATCCTTTTCTTAGTTGTTTGAGTTGTCTTTTGACAAATACCATTTAAAAAAGATAAAGAAAGCATTTTTTTTCTAGTTTATAAAAGTAACTGGAAAATTCTTTAAAAATCACCATCAACAAGAAAAAAGTCATAACTAAGAACAGGCTTTTATCCTGAAAATGGAGTTTTATAAATGTGTGATTTCTCATGTGGGATTTTTTTTCCCACTTTTTGACAGGTGGTTGGAACAATAAATATTTTTTTTCGCACCATGGTATTACTTGAATGTTTCTTGTTAGTACTGGTGTTTACTTGCATTCCTTTGATCTTTTCCTCAGGTGCTAGAAATGTTCATCTTAGTATTGCAACAGTGTCATAAAGAAAATGAAGAAAAGTGGAAGAGATTGTCCCGGCAGATAGCTGACATTATTCTCCCAATGCTTGCAAAGCAACAGGTGGTTATGTGATTGGTTTAAATTTATAAACATCTATTATTGCTGTAATATATGTGTCAATAATGGCTTTGGGTATTTAATTTTTTTTTTTTTTTTTTAATATGAAGACAAATTTTCTTGAAATTGTGGTTGCCATATCTGGAAAAAACAATTACTGCAAGGTAAACTAAGTCTCTGAAGTGATGAAGCGCATGAAGTATGTGCACTATGATGAGACTGCCTCCAAAGGAGGCTCATCTATTTCTCTTAGATATGTGATTGTATCAGAACACCTATTAAATGGCCTGAAGATTGTCCCAAGTTTATAGAATGTCAAAATTATTTTTTTCCATAGTTACAGTGGGTCTTATTGCAGACCAGAATGCTCAAAGCCCTGTCCAACCTGGCCTTGAACACTTCCAGGGATGGGGCAGCCACAGCTTCTCTGAGCAGGCTGTTCCAGTGCCTCACCACCCTCTCAGTGAAAAGTTTCTTCCCAATATCTGATGTAAATCCACCCTCTTTCAGTGTAAAGCCATTTCCTCTTGTTGTATCACTACCTGCTCTTGTAAAAAGTCCCTCTCAGCTCCCCTGTAGGCCCTCTTCAGGTTTCCCCAGAGCCTTCTCTCCAGGCTGAGCAGCCCCAACTCTCAGCCTGTCTCCATAGGAGGGGTGCTCAGCCCTCTGAGCATCTTCATGGTCCTCCTCTGGACTGGCACCAGCACATCATTGTCCTTCTCTGGCTGGGGACCCTGGAGCTGGATGCAGCACCAGAGCAGAGCAGAGGGACAGAATCACTTCCCTCTGCCCATGCTGCTTTGGATACAGCCCAGGACACAATTGGCTTTTATGGCCCTTTTTTTTTTTTTCCCCCCCTAACTTCCTCTTTATAAATAAAAGTGTCTTTAGATAGAATTTCTTGTATTTTGACTTGTACCTATTACCTTTCATCCTGGTACTGGATACCACTGAAAAGATTCTGGCTCTTGCTTCTGTGTTTGTGTCGTCTCCTTCTCCTGCTTCCCCTGGTCAGATACTTGTGCACACTGATGAAGATCACCCTGAGCTGCTTCATATCTGAGAAGTAAAAAAGACTCCTTTTAGAGAAAAGATTTTCAGTGCTGCTCCCTAAGCAATAGAGGACTTGTCTCTGATACAGCTTTCCTGGAATTATAAACACTTTCCTCAAGGATAAAAAGTAGAAGTAGTGAAATTGTGCCCTAAATGTTCTTTGCTCCTTGCTGGCAGTTCCCCACTCCCAGGAGGAGATCTCATGGCTGGGGAGAGCGGGCAGGATCAGAGAGCAGGTTTTGAGCAAAGCTAAAATGTTGGCAAATTGAAATTTATGTTGTCTTGTATGACTGTACACATGCTCAACTACCAAATTATTTAGGCAGGATTGGGGCATCTAGGTTTATAATTCAGTCCTTTGCTTTTTGTACTTGATTGTTTTAGAATTTACCTAAAAAGCTGTTTAAGTAAGCTGTCCTGCCTCTATTGCTTTAATACCACTAAACTGTGCACTTTTCTGTTAATTAGGAGGGGTTTTTCCTCCTAGTTACCTGCTTAAGTTTATTCCTGACTAGCATTGCTCTCTATAAAAAAACCTGGTAGGATGTGCAGGGAGGAGAAAAATTTTTAAATTTTAAAACAACTCAGTCTTCTGATATCATTCTCTGAAGGCCTATTTCTCCTAAAAAAATGTATGTTGTGTGTATATTGGCTTTCATATAATGGATTTTTGTCCATGTTCTCAAAATTCAGGCGTAGGAAGGCCTTCAATGAAACTTTAATTTACCTTTCATGGCTTTTGGTTGTTCTGAATTTTGTGCTGTAAATTACACAGGTTGTCATAGAAATGTTTAAAAGACGAAATGGTAATTTTATGTTGGATTTACCGTGGACAGTTACAAATGAGTTCTTTGTTTTTGTTTAACAGATGCATATAGACTCTCATGATGCTCTGGGAGTACTGAACACTCTGTTTGAAATTTTGGCTCCTTCATCCCTTCGCCCTGTGGACATGCTCTTAAGGAGTATGTTTGTTACTCCCAAAACAATGGTAAGCAATTGTTTCCAGACAAGAAAGAATCTGGTGGCTTTCATGCAAAACAAAAGAACATGTGTTTCTCTTTAATAATTTGCTATGTAGTGTTAAAGTACCTGCAGCAGATTTTGGGAATGAATTAGTTAGAACTAATATGATTTACTGAGTGCTTTATAAAGGAATGTTCTGCTTATGGATTACTTGCCTTCATATTGCATTTTGAAGATAAGGAATAGAAAGAAAGGTACTGTTATAATAAAGTCTAGAATTCAATTTGATAGGTAGATCACATTTTCCTTATGCAAGTATTAATACCATTTTTGTAGCTGAGAGATGTGAATATAAGCTTGACAGTTACCACAAGAACAGCATTTTGGAAGATCTGAACTTCAAAGTTATTTCCTGCTTGTTTTATTCTGAGAAGGGTCTGATTTTTTTTTTTTTTAAACTACATTCCTATGTTGTGTTGTTTAACCTCAGAAGCATTCAATGTTCTGTATTTTTGTATTAGGCATCAGTGAGCACTGTCCAGCTGTGGATTTCTGGAATTTTAGCTATCCTTAGAGTTCTAATTTCACAGTCAACAGAAGACATCGTTCTATCCCGTATCCAAGAGCTTTCCTTCTCACCTTATTTGATTTCCTGTCAAGCAATTACCAGACTGAGATGTGGAGAAAACATATCCACACCAGAGGATCACCCTGAGGGTAAACAGGCAAAATATCTGCCTGAAGAGACATTTTCTAGGTATGTTGTCTCTTAAATAACTTAGGGGAAAGAGTTGCTGGTTTCTGAGAAATCACAAATACATTGTGCAGTATTTTACATGTATAGAACTGTTGCTGATAGGAATAAAATCTGTTAATAAGTTTACATGGGATAAGCATGTGAGGAGGAAGGGAAAATGAGATGGACAGGGATGTAGATGAGCAGTTTGTTGAGCAGGGACTTTAGACTGTTCTGATACCCCTTCTCAAGCCAAGTGAACGACCTAATGCAGCTGTTAAAATGGGTGAATCCTGGGCCTATTAAAATCAGGTCCAAAAACTTAAATGCTTAACCCTTCTCTTCTTTCTGTGTGGTGACTAAAAGACAAGTCATTTCTTTAAGCAGAAGCCCAGGTACTGTACTAGAATCTTGGCAGCAGTGGGATTCAAATCTATGAAGTTAGTCCTGCTCTTTATTTCCTGTTTTTCAAGAGCTGGCTTTGTCTATTTAACTTCCCATGTTGATGTCTTGGGAGAGTGACAAACTTCAGGTGAAAGAAACATGGAGAGAGGGCGGTGGTGTTACACTGACATAATGTTTGTCATGAAGGCATTGTATTTCAGTGTGGTGGGAAACATTAGAAATAGCTATTTGTTTAAGTAAATAAGGAATTTTTACACAAGTATGGAACTTCAGATAGAAATAAAATGCTGTTTCTTATCATTGAGCTCGCTGTGAGGGTGATGAGTAGAGGGAAAAGGGGTTTTTGGGCAACCATACTGTGACCTTATTCCCAACAACAGTGACGTGGGTCATGGTTATGGCCAAGAGCAAGGATGGCTTTCCTCAAATGCTCTTTTTTGGGGCTTGTTCTGAAAGATGTTGCATTGATAGTTTTTCTGTTGATTGTGTATTGTTTGTTTTTTTTTTTTCAAGGTTCTTATTACAACTGGTTGGCATTCTACTGGAAGATATTGTTACCAAGCAATTAAAAGTGGACATGAACGAGCAGCAACATACTTTCTACTGCCAGGAGCTGGGCACACTGCTTATGTGCTTAATACATATCTTCAAATCAGGTAATATTTGAAACACTGT
This sequence comes from Empidonax traillii, assembly GCF_003031625.1. Classification (NCBI taxonomy): domain Eukaryota; kingdom Metazoa; phylum Chordata; class Aves; order Passeriformes; family Tyrannidae; genus Empidonax; species Empidonax traillii. Next base: position 426,224 of record NW_020955514.1, read on the forward strand.
GTTGTAACACGTAGTGGCAGCGTGGTTTTTCACTTCTAAGACAACCGTTGAATGCACTGAACTACTGAGAAGGAATATGGAGGTGCTGAAGATGTTAAATTTTACTCCATATAAAGAACTTCCCAAACTTTTGTGTTTGTGTATGCAGGGCAGATTTTTCACATTTCTCCAGTCTTTCTGGAACAAAATCCAAGTAGTGACTTTTCATCTGTCCTTTCTAACAGTTTAAAATCTTCCCATCCAAAGAAGTACAAAGCATCCCAAATTTGTGGCTCTATTTCTCATGGTTTTTCTCAGTTTGGAGGCTGGTAGGTATGTCCAGGCTTAAACTTACTGAGTTACAGACCACTGGTTCAGACTCATGACAAGGTAGCTTCCCTTTTTTTTTTTTTTTTTTTTGTCATAATTAATAAAAATATATAAAATAAACAAAAAAAATCCCCATAAAAATAGGAAAGGTAGCACTGTTCCAGCTAGCTGGTCTTGAACTCATTCTTCAGGTTTGGAAATTCTGCCTTAGGTATCTTCTGCTGAATACCCATTAACCTGGCCCTTGGTAATTCCTTAGTCCTTAAATTGTTTCCTTAGTCTTATTTTGCTAGTAGTGGCACTATCTTCCCTTTCTTCTTTTATTATTACTTTACTATGACTGCCCTTTTTCAGTTCTGATTTTCAGCTTGCAGCTGAAATCCAACCTTGGATTATCTGCAGTTGTCTCCAATTTAGAAGGTCTTGGCACAAGTCCCTGGTTCTTCCTAGACTTCCTTGCACATACGGGACAAGGAACTCTGCCTTCCATTGCCTCGGTCTAGAAAATGGGAGTTTAAGTACTTTACAGCTTAGCAGATGTGAATAACAAAAAAGTTATAAAGCAGAATACTGTTGTTAGACATTTAACTTGATTCAGGGCTCCATTGTATCTCAACCACCTCTAATCTTTTTCTCTTTTCAAGCTCCTCCTACAGAGTTCAGTTTAAGTCCTTTCTTGAGAAAAAAAAAAAAAATCTTAGTTCTGTTCCTATCATTCCTGTGAGCTGCCTCTTGCAAATAAAAGTGTTGTAGGTGAGGAGTTAAAGCAAATCAAGTGCAGATGGATTTGTTCTGGGTCTTCAATTATTTCTCTGTCTAAGCTCAAAGCTTCTGCATCGCTGTGTTTCTTTCAGTAGCTTCAGTCCTGTGAGTCTTCAGTGGCACTAACAGGTAGAAAAGTGAGAGGGAAACCAGTTGAATTACAGTGTGAGAGTGTGTGCAGCTGTAGTGGATGATGCTTTGACTTGTCAGCAGAGAGCTTTGGCTTAAGAAATGGAGTCCTCCAAACCAAAGTTCTTGGTGTAAGATTCCAGGACTGTGCATGAAGAGGAATAAAATTTGGTGACAGTTACCAGAGCCTGCCTTGGTCTCTGACATGTGCTTTGGGGCACAGAACCCGGGGTATAGTGAGTTGACAGCTCTCTTCGCATGTGTCTGTTACAGAAATAATTATTTATACTATTTCTGTTCAGGAGAAACACCTGAAAAAATATTATAACAAATAACTTATGTCAGAGTGTTTTGGAGTAAGTGATTAATTGATGTCAAGCCCGGAGCAATGAAATCAGAAAATCAAGCTGGTGATTGAAATTGGGGAAGTGGGTTCTTCCACAGTGGCAGCTGGGGATAATGGAAAGGGAAGGCACCTAGTTCTGCTGCATGACAGGCTTCCAGGCTGCACTGGGAATCTTTCCAGGAATTATGTATAAATTTTCATGGAAAAATAAAATTTAGGGTATAATATTACTGCTAGTGGTATAACAGAGTCGAAGAAACATTGTTCTGACAGCTGGACTGTGTTTTCATGTCATAACATTTTTGTTCAGGTTTAGGATTAACTAAGTGCCGGTTTTGTAATATTTTCTAAAACCTCCATACCTCTTTTCTCTTGAAGTTATATTCTCCTAACTACAGGTGTAGCTTATAGCAACTTGTGTCTGGAAACATAGACTGTGTTCCGTTGTTTTTAACCCCTGTTCCACTTGGAAGTTTTGTGTTCTCACCTGTCACGGTGTTTTCAGAATGGGAACATTGCTGACTCCTGTGTAGGAGCTACTAGATTGTAAGTGAACATTTTCAGTGTGCTATTTGGAAGTTAGTAGAAATCAAAGGCATAGAGCAAGTGAGAAGATGAGCGTGCAGTGGCTTTCATGACTGTGGGACGTCACTAGATGGGGCAGTTCCTGCCAGTGCAGGCAGCTGGAATGGTGCTGGCACTGCTTTGCTAGTAAGTGGAACCAGAGTTTTAAGACTCAGTTATTTTTCCTATTCTATTTACACTGTGTATTTATCAGTCCTGGGGGCAGCTTAAATTGGTCCACATGGATGTGGAATTTACAGCTTCATTCTTCTGTATATCTGGCAAGGCAAGCAAGCAGCACTGCAGATTTCCTTCATTATTCTGCTTAGCTCTTGGTTTCCACCTTACTCTGCAGGAACCCTTTTTTTTTTCCCTCTGATCTTACCTTCTCATAGAAACTCAAAAAGTTCTATACCTTCAGACAGCTTTCCACTTCCCTCCCACCTTTTCATATTTCTTGTTTTCCCACTCCTTGTTTTGGCACATGGACACAGAATCAGCAAGTCAGAAAGCAAAATTTTGCTCTTGTGCTGAGTGTTCAGTATGCAGGGTAATGGCGGAAACACTTTTTGCACTTTAGAAATTGGATGGAAGGGTATAAGTTTAGTTTCAATTCAGTGTATTTGGAAAGCCATCCTCTGAACTAAGATACTTGGAAGCCTTCTTCTTTAGCATGCAGAATAGTAGTTACATCATGGTTCTTAATTAGAACATCTGTGTTATACCTTATAAACAAACAAACTAAAAGGTCCTGGTCCTGGGTTGAAAATTTTAAATTTAATAAAGTTTTCATGTATCAGATGAACTAGAATTGTAATGAAACCTATCTAAAACATTATTTATTGAGTGTGAGACCTGGTCATTTCTGGTTTACACGCTGACCTTGAGCAAACTCCATCACTTGCCTTAAATTTGTAAAACCACTTAGAATATACCTTTCTTGCAGGAATTCTACCCTGAATAATTTTGAGACTTCAGAATTCAGACTGGAGTATAGTTACTCTAACATGCTTTTGTTGTTGTTTTTAGGGATGTTTAGAAGAATCACAGCTGCAGCCACCAGACTTTTTACGGGAGATGGATCTGATGGTAGTTTCTACACCCTTGAAAGTTTGAGTGACCTTGTTCAGTCCATGATTCCCACACATCCTTCTTTAGTTCTCCTGTGGTGTCAAATCCTGCTTCTGGTCAATTATACCAACTACAACTGGTGGTCAGAAGTGCATCAAACCCCAAAGTAAGGTTTTTGTTCTCCAGTAGTAGCCACGTGTCTCATGTGACTATGTTTGCTAAAATCTTATTAAAGCAATCTGCCTTCTTTCTGCTAAACCTATCAGCCCATTGAATAGTGCTACTTGGATTCTGAAATGTAGTTCTGCATTTACTTTACACGTAATTTGTTGTCTGTTCTGACACTGGTCTGATTTACCGAGATTGTCTCTGTTTTTCTGGGTTGTGCATCGTTCCAGTCTGACACTACACCGAGTACTCGAAAGCACTGGTTTGGCTTGAGAAGAAAATGCCGTAGGTTCTGTTATCCTCCCAGAGATGCAGTAGCCCATGTTTGTCTTTCAAATAACCCATTTAATTCTTTAAACTGTCCGAAAAAGTAATAGGCAATACTGCAGTTGTTAAAAAATAAAGATCTGATGGGAAGTCAAGTGTCTACTTGAAAGCGGAGTAATGTTTGAATGAAGTTTATAGAGATATATGTGTTACATAAGGGCATTGGTAGGACATTCCAAGCAATTTGGTTGTTAATGTTTCAGTAGCTGTACCAAGAAAATACAACAAGAAAAGAGTAACAAAACATAATGTACTTCCTGCAGGCGACACAGTCTTTCTACTACGAAATTGCTCAGCCCTCACATATCTGGAGACAGTGATGAAACAGATTTGGAATCTAAACGGGGCATGTGCAACCGGGAGATAGTGAGAAGAGGAGCTCTCATTCTTTTTTGTGACTATGTCGTAAGTTTTGAATTATGACTTTTATAACTACAGTTTTGGGTTGTGATGCTGACAGTCATGTATTACTGGTGTATGTTAACTGAACCTGTGAAAAATGAAGACTTGTGAAGCGAGTAATTTTATTTTCAGATGGTGCTTCTGTAAGATTAGATGTGACCTCATGGGGCATTTTTTCCTATTCTGAACTGAGAATTCTCTTGGCTTGTAATGGATACCTGGTGGGTAATAAAATTATCTGCTGGGTATCATATCCCTTACTTGTCAGGTGCTTGGAGCACACTCAGTAGTTTTAGGTTTCCCAACACCAGCAGCAGTGCATAATGTCCAGGAGACAAGGAGTTTTTGTCTCTACACTTTGAGAGGTTTTACATTAACACTTAACTTCCATTTTGTTTCTCTAATGACAGCAGTTCCTGTGGCTTTGGCCTCTCACTGCCTCAATATTAGCATTTGAGTTCATTGGGAACTTTTGAGGTGAATCCTCTGGTCGTATCTAGTATTGCACTCTGGTTTGCACTGCAGAGCAGTTTGAGGCAAGCAAACTGCACTCCTTTCAGATTCAATTCAACCAAAAGCTGTGGGTGAGAAGCACTTCAAGTACTAATGGGACATTCAGTCACCGGAGTCAGATTAGAGATAGTCTGAGGTAAAATCCTCCCAAATCTCTTTTCTGAGGTGGGACAGCCTCTCACCATCACCTGGTTAACTCTACAGATCTTTTCATGTTGCATTGCACTGCTTGTCAATACACATGCAGCCTCTTTAGGTTTGACATTAATTATTGACAGATCTCTTTGGATTTGTTTTCCAGGAATTATTCATCTTATATTAAAGACCAGTAGTAAGACAAAAATCTTTAAGAAGAATTCTAAATGAAAATTGCATTTTACAAGACAGCTCTGTGTGTGCATGTTTATTTCAAAGAGCATTTCATTAAAAGCAGCATCTTTGAATTGACCTTCTCAATTTACTTGTTTCTAACCTGGGGTTTTAGTGTTTTTAAAAAAAAATCTGCACATTCATTATAAATATCTTTATTTGCAACAAGATCGAAAGCATTTGGAAAATTTGTCATGTAAAAATAGTGATGGTGATATTAAAATATAGACACTTTATGTCATTATTTCAAAGTAGCTGTCAAAATTATATATGAGAAACTTCATGTTGTGTCATGTTTGGTAATTCAAGTTTTAACATTCTGGAATCAGATTTTAATTTTTTCCCCTTTAGTGTCAAAACCTCCATGATTCAGAACACCTGACCTGGCTTATTGTGAATCATGTTCAAGACTTGATTAATCTGTCCCATGAGCCTCCAGTACAAGACTTTATTAGTGCTGTTCACAGGAATTCAGCAGCCAGTGGCCTCTTCATCCAGGCCATTCAGTCACGGTGTGAGAATCTTGCAGCTGTAAGTTTATCTTTTTGACTTTCTGTAAAAGAATAAAATTGCTTGCGTTTCAGCATAAGTTTAACTGGTAAGGATGCAAAGTCTGACATTTCTGGGTCACTTATCAACTCCTAATTTTATTTTTAAAGTCACTTGTTTAAAATGCAAACTGCAAACCTTATATTAGCAGCATCGGTGTCAGATGTGTTCCAGCCCATCCAATCTGTGAATTCAAGTGAAGATGGTTAAGCTGCTTTTCTTCCTTCCTGGCTATTACCCAAAATAATCAATACCAGAAGAGTAAATGAAAGCTGTAACTTTCTTCTTGGTACCTTGGTAATATAAATAAACTATAGAGGCAGGAGTATGAATCAGTCCATCTTCATAGGCTCTGACAATATGAAAATGATTTGCAAGCTCCTACCTTGCCCACTGATGTGTCCCAGGAGTTGTAGACTCTTGGTGAGGGAAAATCACTAAGAAATTCAGGGTATGATTTCTCTTGATTATTTTGGTTTTCAAATTAAAAAGAGTGAATGGTGTTTTATAGGGATATAAGGTGGTATGCATCCCTCTTAACCTTGGGAGCCCTCTAGGTGGGAATTGTAACTTGCTGGACTTCCTCTAGAGTTAATTGTGGAAGATGCCACTTGCGGCCTGAGTAGCCTCAGTGGTGTTTCCTCTCTCTTCCCATTGTCTCTGCATATCTAGTGCAAATGTATTAGTGCTTTAGGCACAGAAGTAAAACACTTTCAAGTTAGATGGGATTAATCTGGACTGAGAATCAGTCAAATGAACTAAACTAAATAAGTTCAAATAGAAGGTGTAGTCATTCTGTGAGATGTTTCATGAATATTAGAAAAGACAGTAAAATAAAAATGTCTGATGTTTACAACCTGCTCTAAAACAAGACGGGCTTCATGAGTCAAACTAGTTTTTTCCTTTAGATTATTAGTGCTAAATTGGTGCTCATATTTTAAAAAAATAAAAGAAATTTTAAAAATTCTTTGCAACCCCTTTTAATCATGTGTAACTGTCACTGTTTTTATGACTAAACATGTGCTCAGAAAAATCCCTAATGCATATCTGGATTTCTTTACTGTCTCTTGTCTTGACTATTCTCATGTTCCTGCCTTCTTCCAGCAAGAGTTGAGGCTTCTCACCGTTTTCAAAGCTTTTTTGTGATTTCACTGAAGTTTCTAGCTTTTTTCCCTAAAAGTTTTGCTCCCTACTTTTCTTTGTAAGAGTACACTTTTACAGTTACACATCAAACAACTTGTTCATATTAATCAAATAACCAGTAACTCAAACCTATTAACATATAGATAATAATAATGCTTGCCTGCTATAGTTTTTTATAAATGCCTTTCACTTTAAGATCTTTGTATTCCAACTGATTGCCTTTTTTTTTTTTGTCTGTTTTTGTGTTGTGTTTTGTTTCAACACCTAGCCCACAACTCTGAAGAAGACTCTGCAGTGCCTGGAGGGAATCCACCTCAGCCAGTCCGGGGCTGTCCTGACGCTGTACGTGGATAAGCTGCTGTGCACCCCGTTCCGGGTGCTCGCCCGCATGGTTGACACTCTGGCTTGTCGGAGGGTGGAGATGCTGCTGGCTGCAACTCTGCAGGTGAGGAGAAATCACCTTTCACTTTGTCTGCCTAGAGCTTTCTTGACCTGTTAAAAGCATCTGTGGGGATTTGACGTATTCCTGTCCTGTAAAATTCTTGTGACTCTTTCCTATAGAACAGCATTGCTCAGTTACCAGTGGAAGAACTCGATAGAATTCAGGAGTACCTTCAAAACAGTGGATTAGCAACAAGGTAAATAATACCAATAATGTCAGTATGGGTTAAAGTGTCAAACTAAGTAATGTTCTAGTACTAATCGTGTGAACTCTGTTTTCCTACATTTGGGGTTTTTTTCAAAGATCAGAGAGTGGGTCTTTTTTGGAGGTAAAATAGAAGTAAAGCCTCTCATAAAATGCTGGCATATTCTGACACAGGGGCAGTTGTGTTTGCTGTGTTGAATTTGCAATAAACGTAAGAATTATGGCAAGCTAAAGGCTTGAAACCCTTAAATTCTCTGTCCTGCATCCCACTCAGTATTTAACTTTTCAGAAGCAGCAATCTTGAAGTAATTTTTTGACAAAAATCTTTGTTAGTAAAACCAACTTTATTTTCTTCAAACTTTTGCAGAATATTGTGAGTCCAAGCTCGGTGGGATTGTTTTTTGTTGGTTTGGTTTGGTTTTGGTTTGTTTTTCCCCAGACTGCTGTTAGAAAAAGGAGCAAGTTATTCACTTTTTTGAAAAAACTTTATTTGATGTTGGAAAGATCTTAATTTACTGGTTTTGTTGTCATTGATGTTTGAAGTTGATATCTGTTACCTGAAATGAGAAATAAGCAGGGGGAAAGAACCTAAAACCTGAGACTACAGTAAATCAATAGTAATGTGCCTTCATAGGTAACATCACATTTGAATTTTTAAAAATAGCTCCCAAAAAATTAGTTTGTACAACTTCTTGATAGCAGTAGCGGAATTAAAAAAAAAAAACCAAAACAAAACAACGAAACAACCAAACAAAAGAACCTCTACCCCCCCCCAAAAAAAATCCCTGACACTGACATAAATCCAAAAACTGGAATTCTTAATATATGTGAAAATAAAAGTATAGTTTTAGTGGATTCTTCATTAGAATCTTTCAGAATGTATTTATCTGCAAACAAATAGTCTGTACACTAACTTTGACTCTTCTTACTCGTTTGAAAGATTTGCTACATAAAGAAACTGAACAACTTGTATTTCATGCTTAAGTATTGTACGAATTCTAAAACTAAATTAAATTGAAATCATTATTGTTGGTGATGCTGAGTTAGTTTGTTTTGGCCACTGATACCTGGAGAAACTTGCAATGTTGCAACATATAACTGCATATATCCATCAAAAAACTGAAGACTACTACTTTTCTCTCCTGGCATTGGACTTGATTGACTGGATGTCTTTGGTTTTTAAATTATTTACAAAGCTAAGTTAGCTCTCTGCTGGTGTGTTCTTCTGTTTTCAGACACCAAAGACTGTACTCGCTCTTGGACAGGTTTCGTCTCATGGTAGCACCAGACACAACGAGCCCTTCACCTCTGGTTACCTCACACCCGCTAGATGGAGAAGAGCAACCAGCTTTAGAGAATGTAGTTCTAGACAAAGTAAGATTATGTTTAGAAGGAGTCACTAAAATTACAAAATAGATAAATGCAGCTTATTTTTACTATGCAGTTAATATTCTCAGGATTGACAGTGTATCTCAAATATAGATCAGTGATTAATGTCATACATGTTGGCTGAATGTTGAACTTAGGGTGGATAATTAGCACTTGCATAGATATATTGTTATATTTATATACATGTTGTATATATGTTATCATTATAATTTGTTATATTGACAGTGCTGTGAAAAATTTACCAAATTTGGTTTCTTTGCCTAACTTCAATGGAAAGATTTAGTAGAGACACTTAAATAATCTGGGGTTTTTATGTATTTACTACAGTGATTAGTTTTATTCATTTGCTGGAAGTTGTGGGTTGGCTCTTGGAAATTAAGCAATACTTGTCCATTTTTCTCTTCTTAATTTCAGAGAACCATCATGAATATTTAGCTATTTCTGTCTTTCATTTCTGTCTGTATTTCCAAGAGGGGTGGGAGACTAAGAGCAAGTCTTTGGGGCCTGTGCCTTCCTTTTTCCTAGTTTGTCCAATGCCAATTTCTCCTTTTCATTCCTCCATGTTCTACAGTGATACATGGTGACAGGAAACATATGTAGCTGAGATTAAAAAAATTATTTGATTAGCTGACAGTTTGGATGAGTCCTATAACCACTTGAGGAATCCATTGGCTTAGGGGAGAGATTGAGAGCTACTTGGACAGCGGGAGAAAATGCTGTGCCCAGAAACCATTTACCCATAGCCTTCTGTCTCCAAATTAACCCAAAAATCTCATTCCTCCATCACTGTAAATCTGCACAAAGGAAATGGGTTTTATGGGCTTCCTCTTCAACCTCTCCATAGTTCATAGAACACAGAATATCTGAAGTTGGATGAGACTCATGAGGATCAGTGAGTTCAACTCCCTGCTTCTCCCAGGACTACCTACAGCTAAATCATATGACTAAGAGCGTTGTGCAGATGCTCCTTGAACTCTGACAGGCTTAGCTGGGTTCTAATTAAAATCAGCAATTTTCAGTTGTCCAGTTATGATAAAGAAAACTAGTAATGGCTAGTAATGTAGGAGTAAATTTGCAGTCATGCATGATGGTCCTAATTTATTCCAGGGAGTGTCAAAAGATAGATGTTATCCTCATCTGCAGATTTATTTGAACCCAAAGATTTTTCTTCCTTGATTATAGTGTTGGGTTTTTGCTATTACTGTTATGTTTGTATGACTACAGGGTATTTCTTTCTAGATAGTCCCCTCAGCTTTAGGATCTTAATACATACACTGGCACTGTATATAAAGATTCATTTTTCCTCATTTCCTTGCTGGACTTTATGGAAATAGACAACTTAGCAATGAACACCTATTGGTCTAGTTTGAGATACTCCATTTCCATTCAACAATTGCTTGTTTTGCTTTGCTTTCTTCCTTGAGGGTTTTTGTACATTAATGTAGCCTAAACAGACATTTAGTGCCAATGAGCAGTTCTCCCCCTGCCCCCATGAACTGTCTTATTTTCTAAAAACAAATATGTAATAAATTTCCTTTTTTTAATTATTAAAGGACTGGTATGTGTCACTAGTGAGGTCACAGTGTTGCATCAAATCTGACTCAGCACTGCTGGAAGGCGCAGAGCTGGTAAATAGGATTCCTCAGCCTGACCTGAACTCCTTCATGACCAGCAAGGTAATTTCTCTGTCAGATGAAGAGGATGTAATTAGTTCAAGTGTTTCATATTAGTAGTATTAATAGATTACATTCTTAAGTGTTTACATTCTTAAGTGTAAATACTTCAGATTTACATCACACTGGTAGTTCATTTTGGAAGCTAAAATAGTAAACATTTGTGTACCACAGTAGATAACTGTGTCTAGCAATACTGCTAATAGTATCTTTCTAGTAGTACAGTTGGGTGTAGAGAGTGGAAGCAAAGGTTCCTTTACATATTGCAATCACAATAATCCAGTGTTACCATTTTATATGATCTTTTTGTTTTGCCATATAGTCCATCTGTTTTTCTGTAACCTTTTCAAAATCTATGCTAGATGACTTGCAATGAGCCACTAACAGGCCACAGATAGTGAATCTGGCATAAAGGGCAGCTTGTATCTGTTGCTTTGTTTTCTAAGAACATATTCTGTTCAAATCCTCTATGTTACATTTGCTGCTGGTATGCAGAAATAATAGTGGGGAAACTGTTTTTAAAAAGATGTTTGACTTGTTTGTTTGAAAGCTTATGACTTGAAGATTTCTTGTGTATATGTTGTCCTTAAGCTTTTTTCACACATTGTCCTGAAAATCTGGAATAAGCATATTGATTTTCTTTTCCAGTATGGTTCTGGTTGGAATTTAAATGTGGAACCCATGTGGCCTTAACTGTGGTATTGTTAACTCTGTTATTGCTCTACCATAGTAGAGCAGAGGTCATAATAGTAAGTTAATTAACTGCTAAATTGTAAATTTACCACCATATTAGTATACCAGAATAGTACCATC